>NW_003314400.1:78922-160775 GCF_000143415.4 Selaginella moellendorffii | reverse complement strand
CTCCCCAGTAGCTAATCCTTGCCCAGCATTGCCAGAGAACCAAACCTGTTGGGAACGCACAGGAGCGTTGCTCGTTGAGTGCGCAGTCTATGGCTGTGAGTTCTAGAGCTCCATTGACACTCTGGAAAATCGGGAAGAGAAGGAAGCCCACACACAAGAGGATGAGCAGAGTGCTAGGGCGAGACACCATGCTCAAGAATCCACCAGAGCTGCGCAAGCCGGGACCTATATTGTGGCAATTGCGCTAGAGCGATAGCTTGCTACAAGCTCTTGTCTAACACCTCCTAGTTCCAAAGCCTCCCCTCTCTCTCTCTCTCTCTCTCTCTCTCTCACTGTCTCTGCGCAAGCGCCACTAAGTATATACTGCTGCCTCGTGGCCATCTCATGGTCTCGCGCATGATTTTTTATTCTGGTTGAGCAATCTGAGGACACCTGCAATATATTTTTTTTCAACAGATGTGCCACCCCAACCAAACTCTCTCCCTATCTGTGAACAAGACTCGCTCGCAAGAAACTCGTGCGTAAAAGTCTCAGCCTAAAGATGACTTTTATATCAATTTAACGTATGCTCTATTACCTTTATATCAATTTTTCTATTTTTCTATAACCTATAAAATGAACACTCATCTTGTTTGTGGTCTTGTTTGTGCCACCCAACCAGGTAGAACAGTAGAACTTGTCAGGCTGGCTGCACCACCCTTGTCACCATCACTGCCTCGTCACCATCACCACCACATCTCCAACCATCACCACCTCCGCCACCATCACCGCCACCACCTTCACCACCGTCACGGCCACCACCTTCACCACCGCCGCCCTATTATAGGTATGTTTATAAGGCGGCCGTTCCAAGAATGCCATGTAAACCTTGGAAAGTTTTTCCAGGGTATCAAGCTTTCATTCAATGCTCTGAAACTAGCGAGCTATAGAAGAGGTAGAGATTCTCGCTACCTCCAAGCGATGGTGGTGGCCGAGAGCTTCTCCCTCAAAGCTTGATGCAGCGTGGCGTGAGAGAACTTGTCCACCACCGCCGCCTCCAAAACTCCCAGGATCGAGCCAACGAACACATCCATCACGTAGTGTCTCCCCAAGAGAACTCGAGAGATGGCGGTGGCCACAGCCCAGGAGAGAGCCAAGAATTCCACCGTGACGACGAACTCGAGCAAGCTCGCCCACGGTGGCGATGGCGGCAAAGAAGAAGAAGAAGAAGAAGAAATGGAGCTCGCGGCCTTGAGCCAAAAGAAGGACGCCATGAAGAGCGCTCGCGAGGAATGGCCGCTGGGAAACGACCAGTGATCCACGGAAGAAATCACATACATGCCTTTGTTGTAGATTGGACGAGGGCGGCGCACGATCGTCTTGATCGACGCCACCAGCAGCACATCCAGCACGAATCCCAGCATCAGGTCGGGCACCAGGAGCTGGAGCTGGGGCGAGGATGGAGCCGCGCAAGCCAGCGCCGCGATTGCCACGATCCAGAAGACGCCATCGCCGGAGAATTCCAGCAAGCGCAGCACGAATCGAGGGATCCTGGCGCCGGCCTGGTGAATCCAGAGCGAGATCTTGCTGTCGAGATCGTGGACGCGCTGCATTGTCGAGAACGAGAATATTTCCTTCCTACCTAGTTCCTAGCGAAGAACCCTAAACGAAAATTTCTCTTCTTAGGCCTAGTTCCAAAGCTTTCTTCCTTTTCGGCCCAAGGCCGCCTTTCTTGCTTCCAATCCACGCTCCAGCGCGGTAGTATATCTTCCGGGCTTGCTCATCCTCTTCTTGTCACGATCGAGGCGCGCATTTTGAGGTGGGATCTAGCTAGGGTTTTGTCCCGGGAAGAGGCTCGTCGATGATTGGGAGCTAGAATCTCGTCCGCGCCATGGCCGGCTCCTTCTGGGGCTCGAATGTAGGTGTTCCTTCTTGCATTCCCTTGCGCTAAGCTTCCTATTCCTCCTATCAGCTGCCAAACATGCTCGAAAGCGAAGAGTGCACTCTCGAGGAGATTCTCAACGAGGATGATGTGCTCCAGAGCTGCTACCGCAACCAAGATCTCATGAAATTGTGAGCTCTCTTTCTTCGATTCTCGTTTCGATTTTTTCTTTTCTTGTGGTGGAGTGAGCGAGTGACCATTGTTTGTTTGTGCGTGTGTGTAGCCTCCAGAACAAGGATCGGATGAAGAAAATGATCTCGTACGCCATCGTAGTGCCAGTTCACGACGACGAGAAATCTTACAAGTAAGAATAGAGTTTCGCGTTTTGTCTGTCTTGTCACACGCTCTCTCTCGCCCAGGTACTCTTTTGTATCGAGTGCGATACTGAGCTCGGAAGTGGACGACATCTTGACAACGCTGGCCTGTGATGAAGAGGTTCTTCTAGTTTATATTTTCCTTCTTCCAGGAAACAATTCTTTTGTCTGGAACTGTTTTGTTTTGTGCGCAGCTGATGGAGTCTCTCTTTTCTTTTCTGGTTCCTGACTATGATCGAGATGATCAACAAGCTGGAAACTTTTCCAGGGTAAGTGTTGACGTTCAAAGCTGAATTTGTCATCCTTGACTGTTTTTATTTGATCTTAGATTGTTATCGGTCTGCTTGTTAGAAAGACGGAGGAACTTATGCATTATATACAGGTATTTGACTATAATCATCTCGCTCCACTCTTTCGTGAACTGAGCAGCATTGGTTTTCAGAATCATACAGAAGTTTTGCAGCAAATGGTGGATCACATTGGATTAACTTCAATCATGGAGGTAAAATCAGCTCCGTTGAGACGTTGTCGTTGAGAAGTCTAGGCCTGTAGGTTCTGATGCGCCTCGTTGGCGCCAATAACCAAATCTACACATACCACTCAGAGGCTGTCCAATGGCTAGCAGAAACCGAGTTGATTGATATGTTAGTGGACAAGCTCAGCTCTTCCGTAAGTAGTCCTGCCTTTTAAACGTTTTTTCAAATGCTGAGGTCGTGTTTCAATACAGGAGAAGAAGTCTGAAGTCCATGCAAATGCTGCGAACACTTTGTGCACAGTAATGCGATTGCCTCAGTCTGCTCTCGCCTTGAAACTCTCTAGTCCGAGGTAAATGGTCTCGGTTTTAATCTAGTAACGCACTTCTAAGACTCTGCTTTTTCAAGATTTGTGACAAAGCTTTTCACTCGGGCCTTGGAAAACGTAAACTCGAAGGCAATTCTCGTGCACTCGTTGTCTGTGTGTATCTCTTTGTTGGAACCGAAGGGGCAGCCGTCTACTGTTGTCCCAGAGACTTTAGATGAGATGCTTCAGACCTTAGGTACGTTTAGTGGACTGTCCTCGGACTATCACCTATTTCAGTGTTGTGCAGGTGAAATGCTAAAAGTGTTGGATGTTTCTAAGGACGAAGCGTCACTACCGACTACTTATGGGATATTAAGGCCGCCATTCGGTACCCATCGTCTAAAGGCGAGGGTGTTATTTACTATTTATTTGTCTTGACTGTTTCCGGTTTGCAGATTGTGGAGTTCACTGCCGCTCTCTTAAGAGCAGATCCCGACAGAGTTGGAGAAGTTCTGGTTCAGCACAAGGCATTACAGAGACTGCTAAACCTGTTCTTCGAGTACGTATGAATTTTTCTTGATGCAATTTTTGAGAACCGTAAATGCAATAGAGCAGAGGCATACGGCTTGACAATTTCTAATTTTGCAGGGTGTCTTTTGTGCAGCTATCCCTTTAATAACATGTTGCATCATCATGTGGAGACCGTACTACTCACATGTATTAATTATGGGAGCTCTACTGTCGTCGATAACTTGTTTCGAGATTGCAACCTCGTAGGAAGGCTGCTTGAAGTGGACAAAGACCCATACGTTTCGAATACGCTGCACGACCAGCAGCGAGAAGTAAGCTTGCTAAACTTTTGTGATCTTCGTTAATGGCTTGCATTATCTGTGCAGTCAAGGTCAGAAAGGAAGCAACCTCCAAGAGTCGGGAACATTGGACATCTAACGAGGATTGCCAACAGCTTGACACAATCTGAAAACGAGCAAGTCCAGAGATACTTACAGGTGTTTGATTGTTGATCCACGTAACACATTGATCTAAGCTATCCATCTTCAGGATAATTGGAGCTGGCTCAAATGGAAGTCCACGGTGCTTCAGGAGCGAAATACGGTAGAAAATGTGTACCAATGGTCATGTGGGTGAGTTATGTTGTGTTGAAATGGTACATCATGTTGATGTGATGGTTTAACTTGCTTGTCTGCAGGCGGCCGATATCAAACCACAACAGACCCTTGGATAGTGATGAAGATGACCTTTGTGATCGTGATTATGGTATATCTGCGCTGGCTGGTAACTTGACTAGAAAAGTTTTCAGATACAACATGTTTGATAACGACGACACGGAAGAGGTATTTCTAGTCATTGTTCTTCCTCGGCACTTACACTTTTCTTTTCTTTTGCAGGATGCCTTCTTTGAAGAGGACTCTTCCGAGGTGATTATCAAGTCTGCTCGCCTTTGCGACGAGCAGGAGAGGTTAGTAAAACGAGCTTAGTTTTTCGTAGCCATTGAGTTGACATGTACTGCTTACAGTGGTCGCCTCTTTGGGTCGGACTCACCATGGTTTCCGTTTCAAGACGATCTTGAAACGAATCCAGACGTGACTGAAGATGGACAAAACATACATTTTTCCTTAGCAGATAGCGGCAGCAGCAGTAGCAGCAGCGGCAGCGATGGCGAAGTAGTTCTTGGTGAGGACGAGGACCTGGTTGACACGGCTACATCTTCCAACCAAGTCCAGCATCTGGAACGAGAAGGTCCACGGCCCAAGCGAGACAGGGAGGAGGACGAAGAAGACAGACAGACGCTGGTCGGCATTACATCAGACCTCGAAGCGGTAGACTTGGACAGTCTCGAACGCAAGGAAAACGGCGAGAGCAGTCAGTTTGACGGTGGAACACAGGATCTTCGGCCCGTCTCGGATGAAGTTTTGGTGTTCGAGATGGATATCTCTCCGGAGCAGAGGAATGGGCCAGTTACGACAACGTCCGAGTCATGACGACGCTAGGTAGCGTGACACACGTATCGATGTCTATTTCTTTCTCACATTTACAGGCTTTTGTTGTCATCCCGGTACAAGCTTTTTCCGATTGATCGATGTTCAATCCACTGACTATCTTTCTACACAGCTCTTCGTCCGGAGTAGATGCTGGAGAGAAGCACATATGGAGTGTCATCCTTGGCATCCATATCTATCACTTCTCTCGCAACTTGAGCTCCACGATCGACGTCTCTGTGCGTCTTGCAAGCTCCCAGGAACGCCGCTCCAGCGATGTCATCCGCCGCGAAGTTGTAAGGCAGGCCTTTGAGCAACTGCTCGGCATCCAGCAGCAGCCCGGACCTCCCGAGAAGATCGATCACGCAGCGGTAGTGGCGCTGCAAAGGCATGATCCGGTGATCGAGCGTCATCGAGACGAAGTAAGCCAGTCCCTCGCGCAGGAGCCCCGCGTGACTGGAAGCTCCCAGCACGGTCGTGAATGTCACCTCGTCGGGGACAGTGCCGGCCAGCAGCAGACCGGTGTACAGGCGCAGCACGTCGTCCACATTCCCGACACGACAGTGCGCTGCAATCATCGAGTTCCAGGCGACAAGATCTTTGTCGGGCATGCTGTCGAACATCCTCCTGGCAAGATCCAAGTTCCCGCTCGTGGTGTAGGCCGCCACCATCCCCGTCCAGGAGAAGACATCTCTTTCGGGCATCTCGTCAAACAATCGCTTGGCCTCGTTGAATCGCGAGTCGTGGACGTAGGCCGCCGCCAGCGCGTTCCAAATCTCCGTGCTTCTCTCGTGCGGCATTCGATCGAAGAGAAGCTTGGCCTCCTCCAGACGGCGGTGCTGGGCGTATGCCGAGAAGAGAGCGTTCCAAGTGATCTTCGTTCGGTGCGTCATGGAATCGAAGAGCTCCTGCGCCACTGCGAAGTCTCCCCGCTGCGCGTACGCCGAGATGATCGTGTTCCAGGAGACGATGTCGAGCTGCGAGCTCCTCCCGTCGAAGATCCTCCTCGCGTCTTCCAGATGCCCGTTCTGGACGAAGCCCGCGATCATGATGTTGGAAGTCACGACGTCCGGGCGAGGCATCTCTGCGAAGGCCTGCCTCGCCTTTTCGATCTTGGTGCTGGAGAAGTAGGATTGGATCACGATGTTCCACGAGACGGTGTCCTTCTCGGGCATGTCCCGGAACAAGTTCTCCGTCTTGTCCACAAGCCCAGCCTCGGCATAAGTCTTGAGCATCACATTCCACGACGCTACGTTCCTCGAGGGCATTCGATCGAACAAAGCTCTCGCCTCGTCGATCTCTCTGGCATCGGCGTACGCTTGGATCATCGCGTTGTACGTGACGACGTTCTTCTCGGGCATAGAATCGAACAAGGCGCGAGCTTCTTGCAAATGCCTGTTCTGGGCATATGCAGACACCATAGCTGTCCAAGACACTATGTTCCTCTCCGGCATGGCCTTGAACAAGAGCTCGGCTTTTAGAAACTGGCCGAGCTGGGCATAGCCGGTGATCATCGCCGTCCAGGAAACAACGTTTCTCACAGGCATGGAATCGAAGATTGTTTGCGCTGAGTCCAGATCCCCGTTCTGGGCATAGCCTGTGAGAAGCGCTGTCCACGAGACGACGTCGGGCTCTCGCATTGATTCCAGAACTTGGCGGGCGAGATCAAGCTGGCCATTGAAAGCATACGCAGCGATGAGGATGCTCCACGAGTAGGCGTTGGGATGGAGCGTGGCGTCGAAGATCTTCCGTGCCTCGCCCGGGCATCCGCACCTGCCATACATTTTCATGAGCAAGTTGGCGAGGAGGGTGTTGTCTCGATGCTCGCCCTCCAGAACCCGGGCGTGGATGCTCCGGGCCTGCTCCAGATCCCTCGACGCTGTGCAAGATCGGATGCTGGCCACTATGTTTTCCATTTCATGAGATCACAGAAATCTCAAGCTCATAGCTTTTAAATGGCATGGGCATTGCAAACTCCCATACTGGGTATATGCTACAAAGGAATGCATTTGCCCTCTTGAGGCATTTGGATGGAGAGTCAACCCAAATGGAAGAAAGAACCACCTTTGTGGCTACCAATGATCATTTCTTGGAATGTTCTCACACACGAGTGCGTGCCTTTTTTATCGCTTTTCGGATTGGCCGGTTGCGAGCGAGATTCCAAAAAAGAGTCTCGTTTCACACACAATGGTCGCAAGTGTCGGTCGACGCGTTGTCGGCTCTTATAAAACCCATCAATGCGCTTCCAATCCGCGATTTGGAAGCTCTCCAATGCTCGTCCAGGTATGGCGTCTCACCATCCAGCTCCAATCCCCAGCGCCCTCTTCTTCCTCCTCCTCTTCGCTACCTCCTCCCTGTCCTGCCCACCAAGCGAGGAGCTTCGCAACGAGGTCGCCTCTTTGATCGCCATCAAGAGCTCTCTCCACGACCCATCTCGATCGCTCAGCACCTGGAACGCATCCGATGCCTGCCCCTGCGCCTGGACAGGGATCAAATGCCACACACGATCCCTCCGCGTCAAATCCATCCAGCTCCAGCAGATGGGTCTCTCGGGAACGCTCTCCCCCGCGGTGGGCTCTCTCGCCCAGCTCGTCTATCTCGATCTCTCGCTCAACGATCTCTCGGGAGAGATCCCTCCAGAGCTGGGCAATTGCTCCAGGATGAGATACCTCGATCTGGGCACCAACTCCTTCTCGGGTAGCATCCCTCCACAGGTTTTCACGCGGCTCACGAGAATCCAGAGCTTCTACGCCAACACCAACAACCTCTCGGGCGATCTAGCCTCGGTTTTCACTCGCGTCCTGCCCGATCTCTCCGACCTCTGGCTCTACGAAAACTCCCTCTCGGGGGAGATCCCGCCGGTGATCTTCACCTCCGCCAACCTCACGTCCCTCCATCTGTCCACCAATCTCTTCCACGGCACGCTCCCGCGCGATGGCTTCTCGTCGCTCACGCAGCTCCAGCAGCTCGGCCTCTCGCAGAACAACCTCTCCGGCGAGATCCCTCCATCGCTCGGCCGCTGCAAGGCTCTCGAGCGCATCGATCTCTCGCGGAACTCCTTCTCGGGTCCAATCCCACCGGAGCTTGGCGGCTGCTCGAGCCTCACGAGCCTCTATCTCTTCTACAACCATCTCTCCGGAAGGATCCCGTCCAGCCTGGGAGCTCTCGAGCTCGTCACCATCATGGATCTCTCCTACAACCAGCTCACGGGAGAGTTTCCACCGGAGATCGCGGCAGGCTGTCTGAGCTTGGTCTATCTCTCCGTCTCGAGCAACAGGCTCAATGGAAGCATCCCGCGGGAGTTTGGCCGATCGAGCAAGCTCCAAACTCTCAGGATGGAGAGCAACACTCTCACCGGCGAGATACCACCCGAGCTTGGAAACTCCACGAGCTTGCTGGAGCTCCGGCTCGCGGACAACCAGCTCACTGGTAGGATCCCTAGACAGCTTTGCGAGCTCCGCCATCTCCAGGTACTCTATCTCGATGCCAATCGCTTGCATGGCGAGATACCACCATCGCTTGGAGCCACGAACAACTTGACCGAGGTGGAGCTCAGCAACAATCTCCTCACCGGGAAGATCCCGGCCAAAAGCCTGTGCAGCTCCGGACAACTCCGTCTATTCAACGCCCTCGCGAACCAGCTGAATGGAACCTTGGACGAGGTCGCGAGGCACTGCTCGAGGATTCAACGTTTGAGGCTGAGCAACAACTTGTTTGACGGTAGCATTCCTGTCGATTTCGCCAAGAACAGTGCGCTCTACTTCCTTGACTTGGCCGGGAATGATCTGCGCGGACCGGTTCCTCCTGAGCTGGGGTCGTGCGCCAACTTGAGCCGGATCGAGCTCCAGAAAAACCGCCTCTCAGGAGCTCTCCCTGACGAACTCGGGCGACTGACCAAGCTCGGGTACCTCGACGTTTCTTCCAACTTCCTCAATGGAAGCATCCCCACCACCTTCTGGAACTCGAGCAGCTTGGCGACGCTCGATCTGAGCAGCAACTCCATCCATGGCGAGCTCTCGATGGCGGCCGCCTCATCGTCGTCGCTGAACTATCTTCGGCTCCAGATAAACGAGCTGACCGGAGTGATCCCCGACGAGATATCGAGCTTGGGTGGTCTGATGGAGCTCAACCTCGCAGAGAACAAGCTGCGAGGAGCGATCCCGCCGGCTCTGGGACAGCTCTCGCAGCTCAGCATCGCCTTAAACCTCAGCTGGAACTCGCTCACTGGTCCGATCCCTCAAGCTCTGTCCAGCCTCGACATGCTCCAGAGCTTGGATCTCTCACACAACTCCCTTGAAGGAAGCCTTCCACAGCTTCTCAGCAACATGGTTTCGCTGATTTCCGTCAACCTTTCCTATAACCAGCTCTCCGGGAAGCTGCCCAGCGGCCAGCTCCAGTGGCAGCAATTCCCAGCGAGCTCCTTCCTTGGAAATCCCGGCCTGTGCGTCGCGAGCAGCTGTAACTCGACCACCAGCGCTCAACCCAGAAGCACGAAGCGTGGTCTCAGCTCGGGAGCTATAATCGGCATCGCCTTCGCGTCGGCCTTGAGTTTCTTCGTCCTTCTCGTGTTGGTCATCTGGATCTCGGTGAAGAAAACCTCGGAGAAGTACAGCCTCCACCGCGAACAGCAGAGGCTCGACTCCATCAAGCTCTTCGTCTCCTCCCGGCGTGCAGTCTCACTGCGAGATATAGCCCAGGCGATCGCTGGAGTCTCGGACGACAATATCATCGGCCGTGGTGCTCACGGCGTCGTCTACTGCGTCACAACTTCCTCCGGCCATGTCTTTGCAGTGAAGAAGCTCACGTACCGGAGCCAAGATGACGATACCAACCAGAGCTTCGAGCGAGAGATCGTGACGGCGGGCAGCTTCCGGCATAGGCATGTGGTGAAGCTCGTCGCTTACAGGCGCTCGCAGCCCGACTCCAACATGATCGTCTACGAGTTTATGCCGAACGGGAGCCTCGACACTGCGTTGCACAAGAATGGCGATCAACTTGACTGGCCGACGAGGTGGAAGATCGCGCTGGGAGCTGCTCACGGACTGGCTTATTTGCACCACGACTGTGTCCCCTCGGTAATCCATCGCGATGTCAAGGCCAGTAATATACTCCTGGATGCCGATATGGAAGCCAAGTTGACGGACTTTGGGATCGCCAAGCTCACGTATGAGCGTGATCCTCAGACTGCATCTGCGATCGTTGGAACTCTGGGATACATGGCTCCAGGTAAGCTTTCACCTCCTGTTCCTCGTATACAGATGCTAACCTTGATTGTTCGTTGCTCCAGAGTATGGCTACACGATGAGACTGAGCGACAAGGTCGACGTTTACGGCTTCGGCGTTGTGCTGCTCGAACTGGCAACAAGGAAGTCTCCATTCGATCGGAACTTTCCAGCCGAGGGAATGGACCTGGTGTCGTGGGTGAGGGCTCAAGTTTTGCTGTCGAGCGAGACGCTTCGAATAGAGGAGTTTGTGGATAACGTCTTGCTGGAGACCGGAGCGTCGGTAGAAGTGATGATGCAGTTCGTCAAGCTCGGCCTGCTGTGCACCACGTTGGATCCGAAGGAACGGCCAAGTATGAGAGAGGTTGTACAGATGCTCCAAAGTATGCAGTGAAGCATCGATTTTGCCTATGTCCAGAGATTAAAATCAGAAAAGAGTTCTAACATAACAACGCTGATGCTTACGTGAAGAACATCATTGTCGTTCTGGTCAGCTACTTTGATTCTGATCTAACAGAATTTCGGAGGTGGCCGCTTGTTCTTGACCTGTGAGAAAAAAAAAGTTGAAAATGAGGAAACGGGTCCTAGATTAAGACGAGACCTTAAAGTTCAACTTGTTTGAGCAGTGCTTGACTGCTGTAAAGCTTTTCACTTGCGTCACGATTCCGTGTTAAGGTCGTAAAGACACTTCCTCGTTTCACACTTTTCCCTTCCTGCATTGTCCAACAATCAAAACTTTGATCTCCGCTTCTACTGTTCGGATACTTTCGTACCTGGCGATGATCTCAGGAAATGATATGTGAAAGTTGAAAGGACTCAGCACGCGTAGAATCTATCGAGACAGAAAAGTGATCCAATGGAAGGAAACCATAAAATATATGTTATAATACCAATTGGCTCTTTCCAGAAGCATCTGGCTATGACCTTCTCTAGTCGCCTCAAACTCAATCCATCGAGCCTGAGAAGAAACAAGAAAGAAAAAGCGATGAAACAAATCGATACAGACAAAACCAACAAACCTGGTTGACGAGCCACTTGTTTCGTGATCAAAGCTAATCCACCGTAAACATCGATCGAAGACAGCTATGATCTTGATTCTAGTCGTCAGACGTGACAAGCTCTCTGTGTCGTCCGAGCGAGCACAGGGCAGCACAGTCCCAGCGGCCAGTCTTTCACTCATCCACAAATTCCCAGGCTCGCGGAAGAGAGATTTATCTCACTGGCAGTGGCGAGGCGATTAAATTCGATGGTGCCAACTTGTCGTCCTGTGCCTGTCTGTTGTTGACAAACTTGCCAGAAGCAGCCAGACTGGGCGACTCCTTCAAGCCACAGCGGACAAGGAAAGAAAAAATCCAAAATAACTTCCTCCACGCAAGAACTCGATCGCTACAGGCTAGATCCAATCCAGCTTCTTATCGCCCCACAGCGTGATCTTCCTGGGCTTCCAGACCCACTCGCGAGACCGGCTACCGCGCTGCTCTCGCGACAGATCTGGATCCGGCTGCCGCTCCTTGTGGATTGGCGGCGCATCCCATAGCAGCAGCACGGGTGGGCCGCCCGATCGAACGCTCTCCCTGCGCAGAATCTGCATATCGCCCATCCACTGCAGCAGCCGCCTCATGTGGCGCTTGCTCTTGAGCTCCCCGTGCTCTACTCGCTCCTGCAAATGCCCCCAGCACTCGTCCACCGTCACCATCTCGTGCTCGCGCAGGATGTCAGTCACCAGCCGCGTGAAAGTCTCCGTGTCGCCCAGCGCTACCCGCGGACGGAAATGCCGCATCCGCCGGGCAGTCGATGGGAACAGCATTCTCCTTGATCGATCGTCCTCTCCCAGGAACCCTAAATCTCAAGAACCCTAAAATCCCCAAATCCTCAAGAACCCTAAAATCTCTCCAATGTAGGCGCCAAGGATCTAAGATCGCGCGCTCTACACATCCCAGAAGATCCTGGGCACGCCACTCCTTTTCTTCTGCTTCCTGATCTGCCTCCTCTGCGCGCAATCGCCGGGAGAATCCTCGCTCTTCCAGCGCGAGAACGGCGCGTCCGGAAGCATATGGAGCTTGGACACGCCCGGGAGCCCCAAATCACTGGCCGGGACAATGCGGATCTGGCCCCTCTCGGCCATCCACTGGATCACCAGCTCCATGCGCTCCACGCTCGAGATCCCCCGCGCGGAGGCGTGCTTCCACAGCGCCTCGCTCGACAGGACCTGGAATTCGCGGAGGATCTCGGTGAGGACGCGCGATCCGGCGATCGTGACGGCGGCATTGGCGTGGATTGGATTGAAGAGCGCTGCGAGCGATCGCGCGAAGAACATTCTATACAGTTTTGTTATTGATTTTAGGGTTCTTGGTGGAAGTATATCACATTGTTTGGAGAGAGCTACCAAAATTTTTGTGTCGTTATGAAAATCTCGGTAGCTAGCAGCTAGCACGATTGCCTGGAAATGCAAGCCACGGCACGAGCCCAATGCTTGAGCTTCTCTTTCACTTGTTGGAGCTCCTCTCCTGCAAGAACAAAAAGACAGAATTTGTGAGTGTTTTCTCGAGACAATCGATCAACGATCCTAGTACGAATCAATGCTGCCTGGGAAAATTTAGTGATACCACACCTCTAGAGTAGAGGAGCGATTGCTAGGCCTGGCTTTTAGAGCTCTGCAAAGAAAAGCTAAAGAGAAACAAGAGAAAACAGAGCTTCTTCTCCATCGTTCTTGTGGTTAGCTCACGAAGAACCCTAAATTACGCTGCCAAGGAGGAACTAGAAAGAAAGAAAGAAATTCTCGTACCTGGGCTAGCGACCTGCCAAGACGAACACGAATCGCTCGATCCAGAGGGCGAGTGTAGATCCTGGAGCTGCCGATTGGCGGCGTAGCACACCTCGAGCGCGGGGAGAGTGTTACACAGCATTGGGTCTTCCTTCTCGGCATTGAATCGGAAGCCCAGATCAATGCAGCCGCGCAGCTCCTCGAAATCCTCCTCGGTCAGGCTCCTCGATCGCGGGCAATCGCCCAGATCCTCATCGCTGTGGAGCGATGGCTGCTGCGGACCACAGTCGGAATTGGAGCGCGCGATGAGCTTGCTCGAGTGCTCCGATGACGAGGACTTGAGCTCCTCGATCAAGCGGCGCCGCTCCCAGGCCTCCTCCCGCGACTGCTCCGCCGCGCATCGCCGGGATTTCTGGCGGAGGATCCTCGTCGCGCCCTCGGTCTTGGGGCAAATCTCAATGGGCGATGAGATGTTACTCCCGCAGCTCTCGATCCCCGCGCCCGATCCATGGTCGATGAAATCCCCGGACTCGTCCAGGAAATCATCGCCAATGTCGTCCAGATCGTCACCGCTCTCGCTGTCGCTCGATGGAATGTCGTAATGTCTCGATCTCTCGACTCGCGCATCGAATCGGGCACCGCGATTCCCAGGCACCGCCAAGAACCCGGAGCTAATGGGCTGCGATTCCAAGCTCCAGGGACCAGGAATTCCCACTCCAGCGCTCATCTCTCCGCAAAGATGAATCAATGGATCCACACCACAAGCAAGAATGGAGAGGAAGAAGAAGGAAGAGCTCCGTGGCTATGGCAGCCGCAAAGAAGCACTCTCTTTTGACCACACCACACCTTTCTGTATACCTAAAAACTTTTAATGGCGTCTTCCCAATTGCAAGGACAATTTCCTTTGTCGCATGCACACGTGGAAAATTGCAAGACCACAAAACTGCGCTGGCTCTTATCTACCGAAGTCTATTATTGCTGCCACGTAGCACTGGTACCGGCCCATCCGCATTTGTGGCCATGTGCCCAAATTCGCTAACGGCCAAAACTCCCGCGCCCGCCACTAAGGACCATGTGCGCCATATTGTTCTGCTTGTGACCTTTTAATCGGCCATGGTTTAGATAAATATTTGTTTGTGTTGTTTTAATATTTCCATGGTTTTGAGAAGTAGTTGCCTCAAACATTGCGCAACAATTCAATGGATTTTGTCTTTGAGATTCGCTGTGTTCCTCATTCCAGGCAAGTAAAACTAGAACGCAGCCATTGGCGTAGCTCGGGTGTCAATGTCTGGGGGCACCACCACCTTTGGTTTTTGTTTGCACTGCTTTGAATTGCCAGAGGGAGACAGTGTAACCCATGGATGATATTGTCAAAAACGTGGTTTTCCTTGCCACTAGTAAGTAGTACTGATACGAGAATCTTGGGCGGAGTGTGTGGTGAGGTTTCATACCTCGCCTATCTGAGAGGGATCTGCAAATGTCAAGCAAATTCAATTCTTGGGTCCCCTCACTCACAAAGCTGATTGCTGTCCAATTCGATCGTCCGTATGGGGCGTGCAGATCGATCGAAAAGGCTCGGCAGCCTTCGAATTTCATAATGTTCGGATATCATGTTTGCAGTGGATACCCAAAGGGGGCATCCTGAGACGGGCAAACTTTTCTTCAATTTCATAGCGAGACATAGTCTTGTGGAAACGTAGACTAAGCAAGACTCGTGTTTCAGGAAATGACGGAACACGCGTGCACATAAGAAATCGTAATTGTAGAAATATGACTACCTATAATTGTAGTCATACATAAGAACTGTTCTTTGTGAATTTGTCATTGCCTGCATTCTCAATGTGATATAAATAAAAAACAAAATGTGATCGGAGCATCCAAAGCCATTTCATTGATAAATATTGGAAACTCAAAAATGTTTCAATTGAGAGAGAGGCTAGAGATGAAGATTGTGATCTTGGTGTTAGCAAGCTTGCTAGTGTTTGCTCCCGATCAAACACAAGGAATGGTTCCAGCGGAGAAAAATCCTTCTTGCATCAGCCATGCAAACAAAGTGTCCAATTGCATAAAGGTTTGTAGCACTCCAGGATCTGCTTGCCTTGTTAGTTGCTGTCAATCATACCAAAGTAACTCGCTTTCATCATCGTGCTTTTGTGACAAGGGCCAATACAAACTACCCTCTTTCATGCAAGTCGTGAAAGAGTGTAAATCTACATTCTGTAAACATTAGAAAGTGAAATTTATCTATACAATAATTGATAAAAGTTTAAATTTTCAGCAAATTTTTTGTTTGTGCAGAAAACATATTCAAGTTTGAAGCTGTAACAAAAAGGGTTTTGTTTCTTGGTTCTAGCTCGAACAACATTCTTGCAGCCTCACTTCCAAGCTCAAGCTTGTTTTGGCTCACACAGGCTCGCAACAGGCATGTCCACTCTGCAGCATCTGGAACGTAAGGCATGCTGCAAATTAGTTCTTTTGCATCGCTCAAGTGCCCAGCTCTGGCTAGAATGTCAACCATGCAACAGTAATGCTGCTTTGACGGATTCAACATAAAATCCCAGACTAAAGAGCCAAACCATGACTTGGCAGCAGCAACACTTCCACTGTGATTGCATGCGAATAAAATTGACACAAAACATGTTGAATCTGGTAAGCCTGTCAAACTCAAATCGTAAGCAGTATTAAAAGCTCCAGAGAAGTTTTGCTCTTGCACATGAGCAGCCAGCAAAATCTTCCAACTTATAAGATCTCTTTCTGGAATTAAACGGAATTCTTTTGCAACTGCCTCATGTCCACAGCTTCTTGCAGTGGCAGTGAGCATTGTGTTCCAGGATACTGAGTCTCTTTGAGGCATCAATCGATAAAACACAAGTTTGATTTTAGAAATGTGCCACTCTTGTGCATATGCGGATAAAATTGTATTCCAAGAAGCAATGTCCCTTTCTGGCATACAATTAAACATATTTTGAGCTTCATCAACATAGCCAAACTGAGAAAGCAATCTAAGCATTGAATTTTTACAGCCCAGGTCTTGTTGTGGCATTTCATCAATCAGAACCTTTGCTAAATCCAACATTCTCGTATTCTTATCGTTGTGGGTGTAGGCACTTAGCATTGCGTTGAACGAGGCCATGTCTCGACGAGGCATCGCGTTGAAAGCTTTCTTCGCTTCGTCCAGTTGACTAGCCTGGGCATACCCAAAAATCATCGCGTTCCAAGCTGCCAGGTTTCGCTGGGGCATTCTTTCAAACAACTTTTCGGCCTCTTTGATACGCCCACTTTGCCATTGCATGAGTAGCATGGTTGTCCAGGAAATCACGTCCCAAGCAGGCATTCCATGGAAAATTTCAAGGCTTTCTTTCATATATCCGTTCCGGGCATAGAGAGACAGGATTCCATTCCACGAAACAATGTTGTTTTCCGGCATTGTGTCAAAGAGCTCTTTTGCCTGGTTGACAAGGTCGCACTCGCCATAAGCATGAATCATGACTGTCCAAGCAACAACGCTCCATTGAGGCATTCTATCAAATATCTCTTTTGCCTTCTCAACATGCCCAAGTTGGGCATAAGCCGTGAGCATTGAAGTCCAGGAGATGAGATCTTGTTGCGGCATTCCATCAAATATCTCCTTGGCTTTTCTAATCATCCCGTTTGTTACGTAGACAGAAAACATTGCAGTCCACGAGACCAGGTTCCTCTCAGGAATCTCATCAAACAAAATCTCAGCCTGTTGTAGAAAGAAGTTTCCCTTCTGCTGCGCAAACGCATTTAGAATGGCGTTCCAGGCACCCAAATCCGTGGCTGGCATCGCGAGGAATGTCTCCCAAGCCTCTGTGACAAAACCACCTTGAGAGAAAGCCGATAACATGGCTGTCCAAGAGACGAGATTCTTCTCAGGCATCTTTGCAAACACCAGCTTAGCCTCGTTAACATGCCCTGTTCGGGCATATGCTGTAACCATTAAGTTCCAACATGCAATATCAAGGATCGGCATTTGGTTAAAAACTATCTCGCACTCTTCAAGAAAACCGTTTTTTATGTATGCGGCGAGCATAGCACTACACGAAACCACATCTCTCTCGGGCATACGATCAAAAATCTCTTTAGCCTGCGGGAGATCCCCGTTTTCGGCAAATACGTTCAGCATCACAGTCCCTGCAACAGCAGTTTTGTGAGGAATGGAGCTGAAGAACCGCTTGGCCTCGTCAAAGCTCCCATTTCGCAGGTAAGCAGTGAGCATCAAATCCCAGCTGAATGAATCTTTTGGCTGGATTTGATCAAAGACTATCCAAGCATGATAATGGCTGCCGCATCTTCCATACATTTCTATGAGCTTGTTTGCCAAGTAAGTATCAGAGGTGAGAGACTTTGGTGGTAGGCTTGAATAGATCTGTCTGGCATCAGATAGCGAGCTGCATGACTGTATCAACTGAAGCCAATGATTCCTAGTCAACATTAGTCAAAACGACTGTGGCTGCTGGGATTCGAGCCCAGGTCTCCACGGCCACAACGTGGAATTCTCACCACTAAACTACAGCCACCTTTTGGATATGATTGAAAGACAAGGTGAGCCAACAATAAATTCAACAAGGCCATTTTCTCCAGATGCCATCTTGCAAATGGACTCATCCTTATTGTGTTATCTCAAATATTAGTTATGCTACAAAGAAGGCTGGATTCGCTGGAGCTAACAAGTTCTGGTAGGAAACATTGCTTGGGATGTCGATTTCCATTTTTCAAAACTCTTGAGATTCTAAAATATGATCATTCTAGCACAGAATTAACTTTTGATCTCTTGATCTTAATATAGGAATGGACAACGTCAAACTTTGGCCAGAACAAAATCAGTTTGCGTGGAGCTTGGACGTTCCTTGGCAGAAAGCCTCCATACTGTCACTGGAAACCTCCCTTCAAAGGAGTGAACGGGATGGTAACGTTTCCCCCTGCTCTGCTAAATCTAGCGTAAACCTCATTCATAAACAAGTGTTTAACATAAAATGAAATAGAAAAAAATACTTCTGTGATTAGAATCAGAAAACTTGATATGGAAGTAATTTGGAATACCTGTTACGTTGGACATTTAGCACGTTCCTGTGTAGACACACATTGTTATGTCGTAGAAAAACTAAGTGGCCTATTGTCATGGCCCCGTCCCTTCCGCATTTCCATGCGATGGCGTCAATCATAGAGGTAAGATGCTGCTGTTTTTCCTTTGTACCATGCCAAGTCGTCCGCCCACGGACACAAGAAAGAACGATAGTGCAGGAAGTTGTGCTGTACCAAGCTGTGGAGAGCCGCCTTGGAAATTATTTTGTAGCCCGTGAGGTACTGCACAGAGACGACACCACCCTCAGCCTGTGTCAGTTCCCTCAACACTGCTTCGTAGTCTTCAACGTTCCAGCACGGTCTATCGCTGTCCAAGTTGCCTTGAAAGTCCATAGGTCCGAAGCCCATTTCAACTTGCTGGCGAGTTGCGTCCACCAGTATCTTGCACTGGGACACCCATGCTTTTAGTAAGAGAGACTCGTCCTCCAGATACGAACTCAGATTCAGCGCCAGGCGACTTAAGAGCAACGTTCTTCCACCAACGAAAGAAAAGATCTCCTTCCACAAATCCTCTGGAAACTTGTATCCATCGGCAACCCAGCCGTCAAGTAATGCCATCAGGAAAAATTCCCGAGCCTGCTCCTCAGTAAGGTCACCGACCATCCGCGGCTGGTACCTCTCGGGGCCAACATGCAAGTGAAGCCAGAATCTGAAGAAGTCTTCTGAGGTGCAGAGAATCACATTGGCCTCCTGGCGCTCTTTGGTAACCATGATGAAATAAGCCATCAAGGTCCTCAGGTGTTGTTGCTCCTCTGGTGCGAGGCTCCACTCGAGGAGTCTGTGTGCCTCGTCAATGATCAAGGTCGGGAGGGCCGCGTCTTTGCGAGATGCTAAACGTCGTCTCCAAGAGAATAGAAGGCCGCAGATGCTTTTCAATAAAGCCTGTATCCGGAGTGCGCTCCACATCTTGAATGTGTTCACTTAGCCCACCTGCAGAGGCTGCAACATTGTCCACCGTTGGGATGGTCTTGGCATACTCGGCCGCTGCTGCCAGAAAGGGATTCAGCTGAGACTTGAGCTCCTTCGCAAAGTTGGCTGCAGTGAATGTTCCTGCCCTCATGTTGAGGTAGATAGGGTGGCCTTGGCCACTTATCTCCTGCCTCCTCGCAAACTCTGACAGGAAAGCAGACTTCCCCGAGTCCTATGGACCAGTGATCAGCACCATACTACCGGTCTTGCACAGCTTAGTGAGATCATCAAGCTCCTTCTTTCTGTTGTAGAACAGGTTCTCAGCTTTGGCAGCGCACTGCAGGATCCTTCTCGCCATCAACCCTAGCTATACGTCAAAATCGGTTGAAAATAGTTTTAATACTAAGCTCTAAGGTTTCCCTGCGAAGAAGTTGGCAAGACAATTTTAGGGTTTTCGCAATGTGTTCCTGGCAAGTTGTGATCAGCATTGGGGCCACGATTGTTGCGGGCTACAGCATGCTTCATCTCAAGAGCGCTTCGAAGAATGTGGAAGCGAAAGAAGCTCTTTCTGCTGGAGGGAAGTCACTGGGCAGTTCTGTCGACGCACGAGGAGCTGCGCGGGATGGGCTGGCATGCATCGGCATTGGACTTGCCATTGGTCTTGGAGCTGTTGCCATTGCGCTGGGCTATGGACTGGGGAGGAAATGCTTGCCTTGTTAGTTGCTGCCAATCATACCAAATAAGTCGCTTTCATCATCGTGCTTTTGTGATAAGGGCCAATACAAGTTTGCCAAAAAAATTTACTCACACAACTAATAAACATCGCAGAAAATCCACTGCATCCTTGTCTTTAATCATCTCATACCCACCTTTGCCTTGTTTTCATCGTAGCTCAAACTCAAACCAATACCTTTAAGAAAGGGTTCTCTTCTAAGAGCAGGCTAAGCACGATTGGAGCTCCGGCTTCGAGCTCTACCCCGCCATGATCCTTGAGGGAGTGAGACCCAATGATGTCACATTCACCAACATGCTCTTCCTGTGCAGTCACGGTGGTGGTTTCGATCGAGAGTGAAGTATCTGGGACGCTTGCGCATCGATCGTGCTCGAATTCGGCGTCAAGATCACGCCCGATCACCACTGCTCGATTGTGGATGTTCTTGGGCGATCCGGGCGGCTCGAGGAGGCAGAGGAATTGGTGGACAAGGGGATGGGATTCGAGCCGGGGATCGTCGAGTACCGTACGCTCTTGGGGAGCTATACGGTTGCTTGCGACATGGAGAGAGGCGCGGCGTGGCGCAGCGCGTCATGGAAATCGAACCGCAAACTTCCATGGCATATTCGCTCCTGGCCAAGATTTTGGGACCTAGAGGGGAACGCGAGAGGACTCGCTCACCTGATTTGCAAAGCCCGTGTGCCCAGAACGCGAGCTCTCTCATACTTGGTCATATACTTGGTTGTCTTCCCGGGTTCTGTTCGCTCTCCGCCTCTTGGAATTCCCCATCGCCGCCAAATTCCGGCGCCTCCTCATTGTTTTCTTGCTCCTCAACCTCTTCCTTGAAGTGCAATCGAATCGCTGCTTGAAATGGAGCGAGCTCCAGAGGCTCATCGTAGCTGCAAAGCGCAGAGATCTAGCGACTTACTCCTCGCCACCGCCATCGTAATCATTGTGGTGATTCCTTCTATGGTCTGGCTAGTGAGAACTCTAAAGTTCTTTTCTTTTTCTTTTTCGTGACAGTATTAACACTCCAGTGATGGTGGAACTCGAGGGCGAGACAGATCCACTCGAGGTATCGAAACTCTGAAAAGGAATTTGTGTGGAGTGACGGAGTTCTTTGCAGATTGCTATGAAGGAGCTGCGTGAACGGAAGATCCCTTTATTCGGCGATACCGAATATGCTCCAGTATGAACGCTATGGAGAGACAGATCCACTTAATAAGTCCTTAATAATCCACTCCAAATGATATTGCGACAAGACGAGGGTATGTTTACACATTTATACTCATCCATTTGTGGTGGTTGCTGTAGAATAGGGTGACATCAGGATCAAAAGCGAGAATCAGAGAAAAGCCCAGCGGGTTACAATGCGGATCAATCAATAGAAGTTTTGGCTTTCTTAGCCTAGAAGTACTTCCGACTTGGCAGCATTGCATTTTGCCACGTGCACAAGCTTAGTACCTCCACGTGGCATCGCGTAATTTTGCCACGTGTACCAGACCTCTTACATGTGCGTTAAAAGCTTTTGGACATCCAGTCGAGCTTTGAGATTGGATTCACCAGTAGCTGTAGCTGTTTTTGATCCTTCTTCGTCTTCTTCTCCTTCGTCTTCTTCGTCCTCTTGTCCTGAGAGATCGTCAACGTCACACCACCAGCTTCTCATCATTGTCGTTGCTTTCATCGTCACTTATGGTGTTGTCGTCTGGTGGAGTATGGTAGTTTAAAAGCTTACCATTGAGGTAGTCCTTGAGAGCAGATTGTGTCTCATCTGGAAGACCTCTCAAAGCTACATAGCCGCATGACTGAGCGTATGACTTGAGAAGCTCACCAGCAGTAGGAGGCCTATTTTGATCCTAATATGGCTTTGGCTTCAGAGCAAGCCGTAAGTCTCTTCCAGCTGCCTCCGTGGGATTTGATTCACAATAACCTGAATCAGACCCTTGTAATCTGTCATCTTATCAACTGGCAGCACACTAGTAGCAACTATGTCAGCCTTGGAACTCATGAACGAAGAAAAAACAATCATAGAGCATCAGCTTGTTGTTGATAATTGGAGTCACACTTGTGCACTTCTTTATACTGCAATAGCATATTTGGTATGGCTACTGCACTGGCTGCTATCTCAGCTGCTGCTGCTGCTGCTACTGCTTTGCCATTTGCTGTGGAATAGCATACCTAGCGTGGCTGCCGTGCCGGCTGCTACTACTGTTGTTGCTCCTGCTTTGCCAGCCGTGCAACTGCTCCTGCCGATGCTGTTGCTGCCACTGTTGTGCTGGCTGCTGCTGCCTCGCTTGCACTCACTAAAGAATATCTACTTTCCTGCCACCATTTCGTAAATAGTATTCTAACTTTTTAAAATCGTTATTCCCACACTGTTCATTGAGGAGTCTATTTATCAATTTAGTCAATTGATCACCATGTATGGAAGCATATGTGTCAGAAACCAAAATAAAGCTGTATAGTTGCAATGTTCTTATTTAGACAAAGATTAGGTGGCGGCCATATTCCAGCAATATTCGATAGATGAGAGGCTCACTATTGTGGGTAGGAAATCCCAAAGTAAATAAATCTCCAGATTTCAACTCTTGAAGTAACTTTTTAAATCTTTCTCCATCAATCCTCTCTGATAGGTATATCACTGTCTCTCCACTTTGAAAAGGGACATTATTTTCATTATCCCAATACCCTCGATAAGAACTTCATCTACACTCAAAAAAATTTCAATCATTTTTTAAATACTTTAAAAGTCTTTTAAATAGTTTAAAACTCTTTTGATTAGATTTCGCTCGTTCTCAGGGAGGGGAGGCAGAGGAAAGGGATTTTTAGGCATTTCACTCCACTCCAAAATAGGTCTACCAAAAGAAGCACCAATAGCTCTTAGAAGAGCATGAGCAAGTGCTCGCAGTATGCGAGTTATGAATCTCTTAACTCTATGTTCTTTACTGCGTTTGCTCAATCGACAGCACCTTCTGTATTCTTTAGAATAAGCCCTAACAACCAAGAACATTGAAAAACCCTAAACAATAAAGAAAGAGGGCAGCTGTTGACCTTAGGGTTGTATGGTTTCAGTAATTCTTTCTCATGTAAGCATCGAACTTGCAACCTCTAGCGAGGGTTGCTATTGCTCCTACTTTGGCAGCTGCTGCTGATGCTGATGCTACTGTTGCCCTCTCCTACGATAGCATACCTGGTGTGGCTGCTGCGTCAGCTGTTGCTCCTCTTGCTCCACTAGTTGTTGCGACTACTACTACCCTCTCCTGTGATAGCATACGTAGCGTGGTTGCTATGCTAACTACTACTGCTCTTGCTCTGCCAGCTGTGTGGCTACTGCTGCCGATGCTGCTATTGCCATTGCTGTGCTGGCTGTTGCTGCTGCTCTACTTGCACTTGTTAAAGAGTTTCAACTTTCCTGCCACCATTTCCTAAATAGTGTTCTAACTTTTGAAAATCGTTGTTCCCACACTATTCATCAGGGAGTCCATTTTTCAATCTGGTCAATTGATCACCATATACAGAAGCATATTTGTCAGAAACCAGAATGAAGTTGTATAGTTGCAATGTTCTTGTTTGGACAAAGATTAGGTGGCGGCCATGTTCTAGCAACATTCGATGGATGAGAGACTCATTGTTGTAGGCAAGAAATCTTCAAGCAAACAGATCTCCAGATTTCAACTCTTGAAATAACTTTTTAAATCTCTCCCCATCAATCCTCTCTAATGGGTATATCACTGTCTCTCTACTGTAAGCGACTAAATTTTCCATTCTACTTTAGTCACTTAACCACACCTCTGACCACTTGGAGGAGTCTCATTCACAACCTCCATAAGTCCAATCCAGGACTTGGGACTTGCTAGCCCCGAGAATGGCATCCATGCCACTCAACATTTGCACTTGGTCCAAGTGCTCCACGTGTCCGATCCCATGACCGACACTCAAAGGTACCACCGACATAGCAGCCCGTTACGCTAAGGCCATGCCCAATCACCTTTGCCACACTGGTAGTCCAATACCACTTGCATCACCGTCTTAGCTCTCCAAGACTAGGCAAACCTTCCGTGAGTGGTCATCTCAGATCCACTCCTTAGCATCCTTAGGATGCCCACCGACAAGGGGAATAGCCTTCCCTAATATCCCTCTGTCAGTCCCCACTAAGTCCCTTTCTGCCCCTGGCCATGTTGGCCAACACTGCCACTGGATCGAGACCCACAGGCCCGACCACTAAGTCCCACGGTCCTCTGGGACTTCCTCACCACACGACTGTGTCCTTGGTCACTACCCCAGAGGACTGCTCCTCTTCCTTTCCACAGTCTGGGCCTTTGGGACAACATTTCGGAACACCGTGGCCTTACGCGAGCCACCTGGGTACTCTCCTCGCCTTCTGCCCTTGGGTGCTCTAGCCATGGGCTTAGAGCGGGTTCCATTGAGCCACACCAGGTATCCAAGTAGGTAGTGCCACCCACACTTGGACTGGGAGCATCGGCCAGTCGATCTCCCGGGGGAACTAGAGCCGGCTCTTGAACACTTCACCAAGCTACCCCGCTTGTCGGTCTGTGTTCACTCTAGTCTTGGACTTCCCAGTGGGCAGCTCATCACCCAACACTGGGTCCGGCCTTCCTGGGCCAAACTGGCCTTTCCTGGCCAAACTGGCTCCACTGCAGTCCTCCCCCTACTATACTTTTGGAGCTCACCAAACCCCCCAGGGTCTGGGAGACGAATGCTTTGGGCTTTCACCCTCTCAGGCTCCGGACTCGGACTCGGACTCGGACTCGGACTCGGATTCGGACTCGGACTCGGACTCGGACTCGGATTCGGACTCGGACTCGGGCTCGGGCTCGGTCTCGGCCTCAGCCTCGGCCTCGGTCTCGGTCCCGATCTCGGTCTCGGTCTCGGTCTCGGTCCCGGTCTCGGTCTCGACTTCGGACTCCATCTCGGACTCCATCTCGGGTCCATCTCGGGTCCATCTCGGACTCCATCTTGGACTCCATCTCGGGTCCATCTCGGACTCCATCTCGGACTCCATTTCGGGTCCATCTTGGGTCCACCTCGGACTCCATCTCGGACTCCATCTCGGACTCCATCTCGGGTCCATCTCGGACTCCACTTCGGACTCCAACTCGGGTCCATCTCGGGTCCATCTCGGACTCCACTTCGGACTCCATCTCGGACTCCATCTCGGGTCCATCTCGGACTCCACTTCGGACTCCAACTCGGGTCCATCTCGGACACTCCCACGTGTCATGTGTTGGTCCTTTTGGGTCCCTTTTTGGAGCCTCGCCTTTTGCTCGCTTCGTGCTCGTTCCTTAAGCACTTCATTGGGAGTTCCACTCCTGCTCTTGACTTTTCAAGTCGGAGCTTTTGGTCCAAACGTGTTACGCTCGTTTGGCTCTCGCTTCGGCCACTACCATGTGGCGCCCTTCCGGCTCCACTTTGGGGCCTAGGGATTTTGTGTCTCACAACTCCACCACCCATAGACGAAGTTCGATGTCCTCATCGAACGGTGAACCATTTTATGAAGTAACACCCGCATGTGTTACCATTTCCATCCTTGGCGCGTAGCCAATATTTGTCAATGGTGTGACATTGAAGGCTCACCATGCCTTCTCCATATTCGTCAATGGTTGGACATTGAAGGCTCACCATGCCTTTTGCATATCCTCTAAGGAGGGTAGTCTCTCCATCTTAGAGACTGATTGGACCACATATAGTGGTTCTCTCCTTTTATTGGTTTAGTTCTCGCTAAACCTCTTAAAGACCCTTCTCTAAGTCAATCCCACTACTCCTTCTCGAGTAGTCTCAATTTCCACCAATATAACCTTTGCACTTTGGAACTTTGAATTTTGACTTCTTGGAGTCAATTTCCTAGGTGTCTCCGACACCTTGCCTTGCACCTTTTGTGCAACTCCACTTCCCATCCTAGGAAGTTCTCTACTCGAGGGCACCATCATCCTCTCTTCTATTTCGTGCCACCTTGGGCACTAAGTTCCATTTATCATACTTTGTGCTAGGGCTGTTCATGGCCCTATCATTTGGCTACCTTACCGCTCCCTCCCTTGGAGCTTCCACTTTCGCCAAATTGGAGCATTTCGGAATCCCTCCTTGGAAACACACTTCCTTTCCCGCAACTTGTTAGCGTCCAACACATTAGTGTTCCTCGCCTAACTTTGTCACTTGGATTCCTTCCAAGGGATTCCACGGCCCTATCTTGGCCACTCATCTTTTGCTCCTATCCGTTGATTGTTGCACCAAGCAACATCGAATCTCTACCTCCTTCCTTGAGGTATTGTTTCGGTTCCATAGCAAAGACTCTTCTTTGCCAAGTCCGGAGGATGTTCACCCCTAGTACGTCTCTTTAGCATCTTCTGCTATGGGCTCTATCCACGGCCCAACTTTGTGACCCTCCCATGGGTCTTTTATAGAGACTACTTTCCTCGGACTCACTATGCCATCGCACGGACATAGTTTATTTCCCTTAGGTGCTCTTCCCACTTGGTCATCACGACCAAGCCACACCACCTTAAACAGTTCAATTTCAACATTTTGAACCAGGAACTTCATTCCTTAGCCAACCAAGGACCTTGTCCTTATCTGGCCATAAGATCACCTAGTGATCTCACCTTGGCACCTTAACAGAGTTGCCAAGAGGTACTTGGTCTTCTAGACCTCCAAGTTGTTGACTATAACCCCGGGGGCATCCCCCACACTTGGCGGTGCACCCAAGCCAGCCCTTACGGCCAAGGGTTCATAGCAACTGAGATTAGGTGTCCCCATCTCACTCACCACGACCTTGGTGCCACTTACACCAAAGCGTTCAAGTTAGATATGCTGAGATTTCACACTAAGCAATCTAACCGTGCATCACGACTCCGAGGCATCCCTCGCTTGGCGGTGTGCCCAAACCAGTCTCCCCACTGAGAGTCCATGACCACCGAAATATGAGTGTCCTCATATTCCAAACCATCACCACGCCCTAGTGATTTGGGACTCGAACCCAAGCACTAGAGGGTCGGGACTCGAACCCAACCTCCGTATATGCATCTACGGACGGCATCACACAAGATGCCTGGCGTGACTCCCCACGCCGGTGCACCAACTCATTTTTAAAGCGCGCTACAGATCACAGTTTAGGAACCTAGTTCCTCCACACTGCCAAGTCCTCTCACTTGACATGTCTGTGATCATGCATGGACTCCTCCATGCTCGGCCCCATGGCCCACCCTTTTTGAAGTTATCATCTTCAACTAGGGTATTTGTTCCCCCGACGTGCCAATCTCGCTTGGCAAGTCCTCCGACCATTGTAACATGGTTCCTGCATAAGCGTGAAAGTCCTTGACCATCGACTTTCGTTCAAAGCCCTCTCTTTGAACACTCGGGAACTACTTCCCTAACCTTGATAGCCTTGCTTCATGGCAAGCTTCAAGACCACGCTTCTGCTGCGCCACTCTGATTTCGCGCGTTCCATGAACCATTTACACTTGGCCTTTCTAGGTACTAAGCTACCCAGAATCGTCTTTGGGAACCTTGAAGGAACTCTGTCCCTCAGCTTGCTAAGGCCTCCCTTTTTGCAAGCCTTCCAAATGCCACATAGTCTAACATGAACAATTCCATATTTTAGACTCTCCATGGCATCACGGTTGCTAGCGGCAACACCCTCGAGCCCCCACTTGATTCTCCACTCCCAGCTGGCATAACCAACCTTGGTTATGCCCTTTGATTCCTACGGTTCGGTTCTATCCCCTTACTTCTTGCTTTTTGGCTTCACACCTTTCCTTTGGTCATTCTCCTCCAGACCAGGAGGATAGCTTTGCACTTTCTATCATGCTTTAGCAAGTATTCTTAGGGATGAACCTACTCAATAGCCGAGGGAGTGGTTCCTCAATCCGGGTATGCTCACCTTATAATCCCACACACTGGGATTACATTGTTGCTTATGGGCCTTTACATGCCCATCACTAGCCTTGCCAAAATTCCATTTTTGGCTTTGTCCAACTCGGGTAGACAGTCCTCTCCTGTCTCCGCAACCTTGGACATTTGGATAGCACCTTCTATCCATCATTCGCTAGGGACTTAGTCCCTTGGGCTTTATCCATTGCCCTCGCGACATCAAACACCACCTTTTGGTGTTCTAGAGTGTTCGGGTGTCCCAATGATGGCTTTCTTGACAATGAGTATTTCCTTTTATGACATTGACTTACTATATCGCAACACAAGCAACTTATCCCCCGTAAGGGTATATCCAACTTCCCTATACTATTAAGAAGTCTTGGGTAGCTACCTTCTACCCGTTTAACCAGTTATTTTGCACCTCTTGCTTAGTTGCCTCATAGTTGTCAAGTCCTACAACTCATTGCTTGGTGCTTTCACACCTCCATCATTATCTGGGTCACCACACTCCAACTGCATGCTCTGCAACTTAGGCTATGCTATTCCCATTTCCATTGGGATTCCTTTGGCAAGGGGTTCTCATGAACCCACCAACATAGCCTCAAGGTATCACACCTTGGCACATTTGGTGTCTCCACACCATTGGCTCCACGAGCCTACCTCTATGACATTTCCCCTTCGTGTCTAAGTCTTTGCCAAGACCAACACCGCTCTTTCTCATGCCAACCATCTGTTAGCACTGCACCATAGAAGTCACACACAACTTTATGTCAAAGTTGTTTTCTTCTGGGAACACCTTTCCCATAACTTTAGCATGGCACATTTTGCCATCGATGAGATACCCTCTGTTCTCATCCTTGGATCCTATGATCCCCCCCCATCCTTTGTGGGGTATACCACACCTTAGTCCAAATGCTTCCATCAGTCCTTTTAGGACCATCCGTTGACTCTACTTGAGTCATCCAGCAATTTTGGACTTGGTTAATCCACAGACCCGTAAGGGCTTACTTGTGAGGCACTAGCTCACTGGCATACACTTCTTGCATTCCTGTCCTACTCAAAAGGACTATTTTCACAAGTGTTACTCCGACACTTGATTTTGTTCTCTGGGGGCAACCTTTGCCCCTTAGGACTAATTGTCCATGTGATGAGAACACCAACTCATCCACTTAATACACCCCCAACTCCTTGGGTTGTTCCAACATTTATTAGAGGTAGCCCCGGCTACCTTTTCAAGGACTCAAGTCCTCTTCCGTATTTTACAACCCACGGTCATTACTTCTGGTCTCACATTCATGAGCACCAACCTCAACTATATGAGGAAAATCTTGTGACTCCTTTATTGGTTTGGAGTCTTTATCTTTCCCATGATCCCAACTGTAGTTGTTTACCACAACTACATTAGCCAGTTTGCTAAGTCAAACGCTCATCTGGATCACATCCTCAACTCTTTGAGGAAAACCATATACTGTTCCCAAGATCCCAAAGTCGTTCCATTATTGGCCCTTTTCTATCCACCACCTTGTCTACAAGTTCACACATGAACTATAATGGAGAGCCATGTCTTCCCGACTTGCTACTCCTCAAGGATAGGCCCACTCCTCGGACCTTCCGATGCCAACACCAGTGGTGATATACTTGAGCACCAATAAAAGTCGGACTAAGGAACAGCTCCGATACCAAATTGTAAGCGACTAAATTTTCCATTCTACTTTAGTCACTTAACCACACCTCTGACCACTTGGAGGAGTCTCATTCACAACCTCCATAAGTCCAATCCAGGACTTGGGACTTGCTAGCCCCGAGAATGGCATCCATGCCACTCAACATTTGCACTTGGTCCAAGTGCTCCACGTGTCCGATCCCATGACCGACACTCAAAGGTACCACCGACATAGCAGCCCGTTACGCTAAGGCCATGCCCAATCACCTTTGCCACACTGGTAGTCCAATACCACTTGCATCACCGTCTTGGCTCTCCAAGACTAGGCAAACCTTCCGTGAGTGGTCATCTCAGATCCACTCCTTAGCATCCTTAGGATGCCCACCGACAAGGGGAATAGCCTTCCCTAATATCCCTCTGTCAGTCCCCACTAAGTCCCTTTCTGCCCCTGGCCATGTTGGCCAACACTGCCACTGGATCGAGACCCACAGGCCCGACCACTAAGTCCCACGGTCCTCTGGGACTTCCTCACCACACGACTGTGTCCTTGGTCACTACCCCAGAGGACTGCTCCTCTTCCTTTCCACAGTCTGGGCCTTTGGGACAACATTTCGGAACACCGTGGCCTTACGCGAGCCACCTGGGTACTCTCCTCGCCTTCTGCCCTTGGGTGCTCTAGCCATGGGCTTAGAGCGGGTTCCATTGAGCCACACTAGGTATCCAAGTAGGTAGTGCCACCCACACTTGGACTGGGAGCATCGGCCAGTCGATCTCCCGGGGGAACTAGAGCCGGCTCTTGAACACTTCACCAAGCTACCCCGCTTGTCGGTCTGTGTTCACTCTAGTCTTGGACTTCCCAGTGGGCAGCTCATCACCCAACACTGGGTCCGGCCTTCCTGGGCCAAACTGGCCTTTCCTGGCCAAACTGGCTCCACTGCAGTCCTCCCCCTACTATACTTTTGGAGCTCACCAAACCCCCCAGGGTCTGGGAGACGAACGCTTTGGGCTTTCACCCTCTCAGGCTCCGGACTCGGACTCGGACTCGGACTCGGACTCGGATTCGGACTCGGACTCGGGCTCGGGCTCGGTCTCGGCCTCGGCCTCGGCCTCGGTCTCGGTCCCGATCTCGGTCTCGGTCTCGGTCTCGGTCCCGGTCTCGGTCTCGACTTCGGACTCCATCTCGGACTCCATCTCGGACTCCATCTCGGACTCCATCTCGGGTCCATCTCGGGTCCATCTCGGACTCCATCTTGGACTCCATCTCGGGTCCATCTCGGACTCCATCTCGGACTCCATTTCGGGTCCATCTTGGGTCCACCTCGGACTCCATCTCGGACTCCATCTCGGACTCCATCTCGGGTCCATCTCGGACTCCACTTCGGACTCCAACTCGGGTCCATCTCGGGTCCACCTCGGACTCCACTTCGGACTCCATCTCGGGTCCATCTCGGACTCCACTTCGGACTCCAACTCGGGTCCATCTCGGACACTCCCACATGTCATGTGTTGGTCCTTTTGGGTCCCTTTTTGGAGCCTCGCCTTTTGCTCGCTTCGTGCTCGTTCCTCAAGCACTTCATTGGGAGTTCCACTCCCGCTCTTGACTTTTCAAGTCGGAGCTTTTGGTCCAAACGTGTTACGCTCGTTTGGCTCTCGCTTCGGCCACTACCATGTGGCGCCCTTCCGGCTCCACTTTGGGGCCTAGGGATTTTGTGTCTCACATCTACTTTGAAAAGGGACACTATTTTCATTCTCCTAATACAACTAAAAACAACTTCATCTACATTTAGAAAATTTTTGACCATTCTTTAAGTAGTTTAAAAGTTTTTTATGTACTTTAAAATTCTCTCAATTATATTCCGCTCGCTCTCAAGGAAGGGAGGTAGAGGAAAGGGATTTTTAGGCACTTCGCTCCACTCCAAAATAGGTCTAAGGAAAGTAGCACCAATAGCTCTTAAAAGAGTGCGAGCAACGCGAGCAAGTGCCTACAGTATGCGAGTCTTGAATTTTTTAACTCTATGTTCCTTACCACATTTGCTTAATCAATAGCGCCTTCTGTATTCTTTGGAATAAGCCATAACAACCTAAAACACTAAAAAACCCTAAACAATAAAGAAAAAATCCTTACTGCGAAGCTTGCAATGTTGTGCTTGACTTCTAGTAAATCCCTCACAATGTCGTAAGTCATACTCTCGGCTTGAGCTAGCTTCGTGTTCAGCATAAATACCTGCAAGATTTTCCCGAGTCACGAAAGTGAGTGAATGAGCTCTTCACGTTTCTACCTCTTTCTCACGAATTGTGGCCGTAGCCTCCAACTCCTTGACCCGTCTCTTGTTTGTGGAGTGCTCTTCATTACTTACCCCTAGTCCAATGCACTTGAATGGTGGCTGTTGATCTTAGGGATGTGTGGTTTCGGTAATTCTTTCTCATGCAAGCATCGAACCCACAACCTCTAACGAGGGTTGTTGCTACTGCTGCTCCTGCTGCGGCAGCTACTGCTGATGCTACTATTGTTGTTGCCCTCTCCTGCGACAGCATACCTGGCATGGCTGCTGCATCGGCTGCTTCCTTGGTTGTTGCAGCTCCTGCTCTGCCATTTACTGTGGCTGCTGGTGCCCTCTCCCACAATAGCATACCTGGCGTGGCTGCTGTGCCGGCTACTACTACTGCTGCTACTGCTACTACTTTGCCAACTGTGCGGCTGCTATTGTTGATGCTGCTGCGCTGGTTGCTACTGCTGCCTCGCTTGCACTCACTAAAGAATATCTACTTTCCTGCCACCATTTCCTAAATAGTATTCTAACTTTTGAAAATCATTATTCCCACACTATTCATTGAGGAGTTTATTTATCAATCTGGTCAATTGATCACCACATACGGAAACATATGTGTCAGAAACCAAAATGAAGCTATATAGTTGCAATGTTCTTATTTGGACAAAGATTAGGTGGCGGCCATGTTCCAGCAACATTCGATAGATGAGAGGCTCACCATCATGGGTAGGAAATCCCGAAGCAAACAGATCTCCAGATTTCAACTCTTGAAGTAATTTTTCAAATCTTTCCCCATCAATCCTCTCTAATGGGTATATCACTGTCTCTCCACTTTGAAAAGGGACACTATTTTCATTGTCCCAATACCCTCGAAAACAACTTCATCTACACTTAGAAAAATTTCGATCGTTCTTTAAGTAGTTTAAAAGTTCTTTATGTAGTTTAAAACTCTCTTAATTAGATTTTGCTCACTCTCAGATAGGGGAGGCAGAGGAAAGGGATTTTTAGGCACTTTGCTCCACTCCAAAATAGGTCTACCGAAAGCAACACCAATAGCTCTTAGAAGAACGCAAGCAGCATGAGCAGCGCAAGGAAGTGCTCATAGTATGCGAGTCTTGAATCTCTTAACTCTATGCTCCTTACCGCATCTACTCAATTGATAATGCCTTTTGTATTCTTTGGAATAAGTCATAACAACCAAGACAACTAAAAAACCCTAAACAATAAAGAAAGAGGGCGGCTGTTAATCTTAGGGTTGCGTAGTTTTGGTAATTCCTTCTCATGAAAGCATCGAACCTGTGACCTCTAATGAAGGCTACTGCTACTACTGCTGCTACTGCTCCGGCAGCTGTTGCAGCTATTGCTGCCGATGTTGCTGCTGCTACTACCTTCTCCTGCGATAGCATACCTAGCGTGGCTGCTGCACTCATTGCTGCCCTCTCCCGTGATAGCATACTTGGCTGTCACTGACTAATTTTTCCATTCTACATTAGTCATTTAACCACACCACCTATATCATAGTCCTGTCTCTAAAAAATTGGGCCATCCGTCCATGAGTGATCATCTTAGATCCACCCCTTAGCATCCTTAAGATGCCTACAGGCATGGGGAATAGCCTTCCTCAATATCCCTTTTTCGGTCCCCACCAAGTCCCTTTCTGTCCATGGTTGTGTTCGCTAACACTGCCACTAGATCAAGGCTTACAAGCTTGACCATTAGGTCCCTTTGTTCTCCAAGACCTCCTTGTCATATGACCGCATCCTTGGTCACTACACCAGAGGATTGCTCTTCTTCCTTTCCACCATTCGAGATTCTAGGACAACATTTCGGAACACCGTGGCCCTTCGTGAGCCTCGTGGGTACTCTCCCCACCTTTTGCCTTTGGGTGCTCTAGCCATGGGCTTAGAGCGAGGTTCCATTGAGCCATGCCAGGTATCCAAGCAGGTAGTGCCACCTACCCTTGAACTGGGAGCATTAACCATTCGATCTCCTAGGGGAACTAGAGCCGGCTCTTGAACACTTCACCAAGCTACCCCGCTTGTTGGTCTGTATTCACTCTAATCTTGGACTTCCCAGTGGTCAACTCATCACCCAACACCTGGGTATAGTTTTCCTGGGCCAAACTAGCCTTTCTTGGCCAAATTGACTCCACTAGGTTCCAACCCTTATACTCTCCCTACTATACTTTTGGAAGCCCCTATAGCCACTTGCCCCCCCCCCCTTACCCCCCCCCCCTTACCCCCCCCCCCCTTGGGGGACGATCTCTTTGGGCTTTCACCCAACAGTTTGTATTAGTATTTGGACTTAGACTTGGACTTGGACTCAGACTCGGTCTCGGTTTCGGACTCAGACTCTGTCTTGGTCTCAATCTCGGTCTTGATTCCATCTCGGACTCCATCTCGAACACTTCCATGTGTCATATGCTAGTCCTCTTATGTCCCTTTTTTAGAGACTCACTTAATGCTTTCTTCGTGCTCGTTTCGTTGGGAGTTCCACTCCCACTCTCAACTTTTCGAGTCAGAGCTTTTAGTCCAAATGTGTTACGCTCATTTAGCTTTTGCCTCCGCCACTACCACGTGGCACCGTTTTGGCTCCCCTTTGGGGCCTAGGGATTTTGTGTCTCACAACTCCACCACCCATACAAAGTTCGATGTCCTTATTGAATGACAAACTATTTCATAAAGTAATACTAGCATGTATTACCTTCTCCATCCTTAGCACTTAGTCAATATTTGTCAACGGTTTGATGCCAAAAGTAAGGAGCATAGTCTCTTCAACTTAGAGACTCATTTGATCACTTGTGGTGGTTCTTTTCTTTTATTAGTTTAGTTTTCACTAAACTTGTTAGAGACACCTTTTCTATCTCAATCCCACTATCATTCTCGAGTAGTCTCAGTTTCCATTGATATAACCTTTGCACTTTGGAACTTTTAATTTTGACTTCTCGGAGTTAATTTCCTAAGTGTTTCCGACACCTTGCATTGCACATTTTGTGCAACTCCACTTCCCTATCCTAGGAAGTTCTCTACTTGATGGCACTATCATCCTTTTTTCTACTTTGTGCCACCTTTGGCACTAAATTCCAGTTATCATAATTTGTGTTAGGGTTGTTCACGGCCCTATCATTTGGTTACCTTATTGCTCCCTCCCTTGGAGCTTCCACCTTCGCCAAATTGGAACAATTGGGAATCCATCCTTGGAAACACATTGCCTTCCCACAATCTGTTAGCATTTACCATATTAGTGTTCTTGGCTTAACTTTGCCACTTGGGTTTTATCCCATGATTCCCATGGCTCTTTTCTTAGCCACTAGTTTTTTGCTCCTATCCATTAATTGTTGTTCTAAGTAACATAAGATCACTACCTTCATCCTTGAGGTATTCTTTTGGTTCCATGGCAAAAACTCCACTTTGCCAAATCCAAAAGGTGCTCACCCCTAGTAGGTCTTTTTAGCATTTTCTGCTATAGACCCCATCCATAGCCCAACTTTGTAACCCTCCTATGGGTCTCTTATAAAGACTACTTTCTTTGGACTCACTATGCCATCACATTGCCCTTAAATGTTCTTCCCACTTGGTCACCTTAACCAAGCCACACCATTAACATTAACATTAGGTCACCCAACCCTTAACCAAGCCACACCATTAACATTAACCCAAGGACACTTAACCCCAAATATCCCAAGACCCTTAACCGATTGGAAAAAGGGGTGCACTCTTGTTTATGGGCCCTTTCCCTTTATATTTGAACCCCAACGGATCATCTCTCGAGTTGTTCCCTTTGGTTGCTTACAATTCACCACGCTTCCTTGTAAGTTCATGCCCTTATGAACGGAAGCTAGGAGCCGCAGCTCTCCCGAGAGCCCCACTCTCTTGAGACCCTACCCCTCGAGTCGTCAAGCCCAGTGGGAGCAAACTGGACCTACCAGATGTCAATTAACATATGGTATGATTCCCCTAGCCAACCAACAGAGTCAAACCTGAGACCCCTCTGATACCAAATGTAAACTCCTGAATTTGGACTTCCCAAGAGGTCACCCAGCCCAGTACTATTCAAACCCAAGGACGCTTAATCCCAAATATCCCAAGACCCTTAACCGATTGGAAAAGAGGGTGCACTCTTGTTTATAGGCCCTTTCCTTCTGTATTTGAACCCCAACGGATCATCTCTCGAATTGCTTACACCTTTAAGTTGTTGACCATGACCCCGGGGGCATCCCCCACATTTGGTGGTATGCCCAAGCTAACCCTTCTAGCCAAGGGTCCATAACAACTAAGATTGGGTGTCCCCATCTCATTCACCACGTCCTTGGTATCAATTGCACCAAAGTGTTTAAGTTAGATATGTTAAGTTTTCACACTTAGCAATTTAACCATGCATCACGACTCCGGGGCATCCCCCGCTTGGCGGTGTGCCCAAGCCAGTCTCCTTACTAAGAGTCTATGACCACTGAAAAATGAGTGTCCTCATATTCCAAATCATCATTACGCCCTAGTGAGTTGAGACTCGAACCTAAGCACTAGAGGGTCAGGACTTGAACCCAACCTCCGTATATGCATCTACGGACGGCATTACACAGGATGCCTGGCGTGACTCCCTACACCAGTAAACTAATTTATACTTAAAGCGCGCTATAAATCACAGCTTAAGAATGTAGTTCCTCCGCACTACTAAGTCCTTTCACCTGACAAATCTGTGATCATGCATAGACTCTTCCATGCTTGGCCCTATAAGCCACCCCTTTTAAAGTTAGTAACTTCAACTAGAGGATTTGTTCCTCTGACTTGCCAAAGGTCTACCAAAAGCAGCACCAATAGCTTTTAGAAGAGCACAAGCAAGTGCTCGCAATATGTGAGTCTTGAATCTCTTAACTCTATGTTCCTTACCATGTTTGCTCAATCGATAGCGCCTTCTGTATTCTTTGGACACTATTTTCATTGTCCCAATACCCTTAAAAAGAACTTCATCTACACTCAAAAAAATTTCAATAATTCTTTAAGTACTTTAAAAGTCTTTTAAATAGTTTAAAACTCTCTTGATTAGATTCCACTCACTCTCAGGGAGGGGAGGCAGAGGAAAGGGATTTTTAGGCACTTCACTCCACTCCAAAATAGGTCTACCAAAAGCAACACCAATAGCTCTCAGAAGAGTGCAAGCAAGTGCTCGCAATATGCAAGTTTTGAATCTCTTAACTCCATGTTCCTTATTGCATTTGCTCAATTGACAGCACCTTCTATATTCTTTGGAATAAGCCCTAACAACCAAGAACATTGAAAAACCCTAAACAATGAAACACGAGGGCGGCTGTTGATCTTAAGGTTGCATGGTTTCAGTAATTCTTTCTCATGCAAGCATCAAATCTGCGACCTCTAGCTAGGGCTGTTGCTACTCCTACTCTGGCAGTTGCTGCAGCTGTTGCTACTGATGCTGATGCTGCTACTACCCTCTCCTACGATAGCATATCTGGTGTGGCTACTACGTCAGCTGCTGCTACTCTTGCTTGGCCAGTTGTTGCTGCTACTCTTGCTCCACCAGTTGTTGTGACTATTGTTGCTCTCTCCCATGATAGCATACCTAGCGTGGCTGTTGTGTTGGCTGCTGCTACTTTTGCTCTACCAGTTGTGTGGCTGCTACTGCTGATGTTACTATTGCTGTTGTTGCTCTGCTTGCACTTGTTGAAGAGTATCAACTTTCTTGCCACCATTTCCTAAATAGTGTTCTAACTTTTGAAAATCGTTGTTCCCACACTATTTATCGAGGAGTTTATTTATCAATCTAGTCAATTGATCACCATATACAGAAGCATATGTGTCAAAAACTATAATGAAGTTGTATAGTTGCAATGTTCTTGTTTGGACAAAGATTAGGTGGCAGCCATGTTCCAACAACATTTAATAGATGAGATGCTCACTGTTGTGGGCTAAAAATCTTCAAGCAAACAGATCTCCAGGTTTCAACTCTTGAAATAACTTTTTAAATCTCTCCCAATCAATCCTCTCTGATGGGTATATTACTGTCTCTCCACTTTGAAAAGGGACACTATTTTCATTCTCCCAGTACCCTCGAAAAGAACTTCATCTACACTTAGAAAAATTTTAATTGTTCTTTAAGTACTTTAAAAGTTCTTTTTGTAGTTTAAAACTGTCTCAATTAAATTCCACTTGCTCTCAGGGAGGGGAGGCAAAGGAAAGGGATTTTTAGGCACTTCACTCCACTCCAAAATAAGTCTACCAAAAGCAGCATCTTAGAAGAGCATGAGCAAATGCTCACAGTATGCGAGTCTTGAATCTAGTAACTCTATGTTCCTTACCGTGTCTACTCAATCAACAACACCTTCTATATTCTTTGGAATAAGCCCTAACAACCAAGAACATTGAAAAACCCTAAACACTAAAGAAACAGGGTGGTCATTGATTTTAGGGTTGCATGGTTTCGGTAATTCTTTCTCATGCAAGCATCGAATCTGCTGCTACTCCTATTCTGGCAGCTGCTGCAGTTGTTGCTGTTGATGCTGATGCTGCTGCTGCCCTCTCCTACGATAGCATATCTGGCGTGGTTGTTGCATCGGCTGCTATTGCTCTTGCTCTGCCAATTGCTACTGCTACTCTTGCTCCGCTAGTTGCTACGACTACTGTTGCCCTCTCCCACGATAGCATACCTAGCGTGGCTGCTGTGCTGGCTGTTGCTGCTCCTACTCTACCAGCTGTGTGGCTATTGTTGCCAATGTTGCTATTGCCGCTATTGCACTGGCTACTGCTGTGCTGGCTGCTGCTATTGCTCTAGTTGCACTTGTTGAAGAATATCAACTTTCCTGCCACCATTTCCTAAATAGTGTTCTAACTTTTGAAAATCGTTATTCCCACATTATTTATCGAGGACTCCATTTATCAATCTGGTCAATTGATCACCATATACGAAAGCATATGTGTCAGAAACCAGAATGAAGTTGTATAGTCGCAATGTTTTTGTTTGGACAAAGATTAGGTGGCGGCTATGTTCCAACAACATCCGATAGATGAGAGGCTCACCATTGTGGGCAACAAATAGATCTCCAAATTTTAATTCTTGAAATAACCTTTTAAATCTCTCCCCATCAATCCTCTCTGATGGGTGCAGAATCTACATATCGCCCATCCACTGCAGCAGCTGCCTCATGTGGTGCTTACTCTTGAGCTCCCCATGCTCTACTTGCTCTTGCAAATGCCCCCAGCACTCATCCACCATCACTATCTCGTGCTCACACAGGATGTCAGTCACCAGTCACGTGAAAGTCTTTGTGTCGCCCAGCGCTACCCGCGGACGGAAATGCCACATCCGCTGAGCAATCGATGGGAACAGCATTCTCCCTGATTGATCATCCAAGAACCCTAAATCTCAAGAACCCTAAAATCCTGAATCCTCAAGAACCCTAAAATCTCTCACATCCCCGAAGATCCTAGGCACGCCACTCCTCTTCTTCTGCTTCCTAATCTGCCTCCTTTGTGCACAATTGCCAGGTGAATCCTCACTCTTCCACTGCAAGAACAGTGCACCTAGAAGCATAAAAATCACTGGCCGGGACAATGCAGATCTGGCCCCTCTCGGCCATCCACTGGATCACCAGCTCCATGTGCTCCACGCTCGACATCCCCCGCATGGAGGCATGCTTCCACAGCACCTCGCTCGATAGGACCTGGAATTCACGGAGGATCTTGGGGAGGACGCGTGATCTGGCGATCGTGACGGTGTTGTTGGCGTGGATTGGATTGAAGAGCGTGCGAAGAACATTCTATACAGCTTTATTATTGATTTTAGGGTTCTTGGTGGAAGTATATCACATTGTTTGGAGAGAGCTACCAAAATCTCTCTCAGGCATACGATCAAAAATCTCTTTGGCCTGCAGGAGATCCCTGTTTTTGGCAAATACATTCAGCATCACAGTCCTTGCAACAGCAGTTTTGTGAGGAATGGAGCTGAAGAACCGCTTGGCCTCGTCAAAGCTCCCGTTTCTCAGGTCAGCAGTGAGCATCAAATCCCAGCTGAATGAGTCTTTTGGCTGGATTTGATCAAAGACTAGCTGGGCATGATAATGGCTGCCGCATCTTCCATACATTTCTACGAGCTTGTTTGCCAAGTAAATATCAGAGGTGGGTAGGCTTGATATCAGAGGTGGGTAGGCTTGAATAGATCTGTCTTGCATTGGATACCGAGCTGCATGACTGCATCAGCTGAAGCCAGTGATTCCTAGTCAGCATTAGTCAAGGCTAGATGGGCTAACAAAATGAGTGTGGCTGCTGGGATTCGAGCCCAAGTCTCCACGGCCACAACATGGAATTCTCACCACTAAACTACAGCCACCTTTTGGATATAACAATTAATTCAACTAAGTCCATTTTCTCCATCTTGCAAATGGACACGTCCTATCTCAAATATCAGTTATGCTACAAAGAAGGCTGGATTCGCTGGAGCTAACAAGTTCAGGAAACATTGCTTGGGATGTCGGTTTCCATTTTTCTAAACTCTTGAGATTTTAAAATATGTTGATGGATAAAGATCATTCTATTAACTTTTGATCTCTTGATCTTGAATATAGGAATCGACTTGATCAACGAGGACAACGGCAAACTTTGGCCAGAACAAAATTATGAGCAAATGTATGCACAGATTGCATGGAGCTTGGACGTTCCTTGGCAGAAAACCTCCATATTGTCACTGGAAAGCTCCATTCAAAGGAGCAAACGGGATGGTAATGTTTCCCCTCCATTCCCCTGATCTAGCTTAAACCTCATTCATAAACAAGTGTTTAACATGAAATGAAATAGAAAGAAATACTTGTGTGATTAGAATCAGAAAACTTGATATGGAAGTAATTTGGAATACCTGTTACATAGCACATTTAGCACGTTCCTGTGTAGACACACATTGTTATGTCGTAGAAAAGCTAAAAGAGCAACATCTTACCTCTATGATTGACACCATCGCATGGAAACGCGGAAGGGACGGGGCCATGACAATAGGCCACTTTCCTTTGTACCATGCCAAGTCGTCCGCCCACGGACACAAGGAAGAACGATAGTGCAGGAAGTTGTGCTATACCAAGCTGTGGAGAGCCGCCTCGGAAACTATTTTGTAGCCCGTGAGGTAATGCACAGACACGACACCACCCTCAGCCCGTGACAGTTCCCTCAACACTGTTTCGTAGTCTTCGATGTTCCAGCACAGTCTATCCCTATCCAAGTTGCCTTGAAAGTCCATAGGTCCGAAGCCCATTTCAACTTGCTGGCGAGTTGCATCCACCAGTATCTTGCATTCAGACGCCCATGCTTTTCGTAAAAGAGACTCGTCCTCCAGATACGAACTCAGATTCAGCGCCAGCCGACTTAAGAGCAACGTTCTTCCACCAACGAGAGAAAAGATCTCCTTCCACAAATCCTCGGGAAACTTGTATCCATCAGCAACCCAGCCGTCAAGTAATGCCATCAGGAAAAATTCCCGAGCCTGCTCCTCAGTAAGGTCACCGACCATCCTCGGCTGATACCTCTCGGGGCCAACACGCGAGTCAAGCCAGAATCTGAAGAAGTCTTCCGAGGTGCAGAGAATCACATTGGCCTCCTGGCGCTCCTTGGTAATCATGATGAAATAAGCCATCAAGGTCTTCAGGTGTTGTTGCTCCTCCGGTGCGAGGCTCCATTCGAGGAGTCTGTGTGCCTCGTCAATGATCAAGGTCGGGAGGGCCACGTCTTTGCGAGATGTTAAACGTCGTCTCCAAGAGAATAGAAGGCCGCGGATGCTTTTCAATAAAGCCTGGAAATCTGTATCTAGAGTGCGCTCCACAGCTTGAATGTGTTCGCTTAGCCCACCTGCAGAGGCTGCAACATTGTCCGCCGTTGGGATGGTCTTGGCATACTCGGCCGCTGCTGCCAGAAAGGGATTCAGCTGAGACTTGAGCTCCTTCGCAAAGTTGGCTGCAGTGCTGAATGTTCCTGCCCTCATGTTGAGGTAGATAGGGTGGCCTTGGCCACTTATCTCCTGCCTCCTCGCAAACTCTGTTCCCTGAGTCCTGTGGACCAGTGATCAACACCATACTACCGGTTTTGTACAGCTTAGTGAGATCATCAAGCTCCTTTTTTTCTGTTGTAGAACAGGTTCTTAGCTTTGGCAGTGCACTGCAGAATCCTTCTCGCCATCAACCCTAGCTATATATATATATATATATATATATATATATAGATATATATATTAGCAGACAGATTTTGAGTCCCACACATATTTTAATTCAGGATTAGTGCTAAAAACTTTTAAATATCCAATATATAAAACTAAATTACAATCATTTTGCATAATTAAATATGTATCCTTATAACATTTATAAGAAGTGCAATAAGTGTCTGATGACCAAACAACTTTCCAATTATAAGAATATAAAACTAAGTTTCCATCTTCTTGTAATCTTAGAATACAGTTAATTCCTTTTCCTGAAGTATTTGTAGACCATAATATTTTTTCACCCACATATATTAATAAGTTACAATCAATACTTAAATATAAATATGCCTTATTATTTGAAGAAATTAAAAATTGAGAAGATAATAAATATTGATGGGGCATATTTTTGTAGCCACTTAACAACAAGCTTGAAAAAATGTTACATTTATTATTTTGTAATAAACCTTGTTGTCTTCTATGGTGCAATTGATTATTGTAATTTCTAACAAAATAATATATCAAAAAATGCTCAGTATTTATAATAATAAATGAGGCTGCAAAACTTATCATGTCCTCAATAGAATCATTTATAATTTGATGTAATGAATTTCTAATAATAGTTCCTGATTCATGACCTTCTTCAGAATTTATAGTACAAAGATTTCTAACAGATTCTAATATAAAAACACCAAATCCAATATAAGTTTGAGTTTCTCCAACAATTACTTGTCCATGTAAACTTTGTCTTAGTGGAAGTACACTATTTGGTATATTATTAATGGAATTTATAATAGCCCGTATGATATCATGTACACTATTTTCACTTATAGCATCCAATTCTCCAGTTTCATAGTCAAAGTGTTCATAAGAAAATTTAAATGAAAGTAGAACAATAAAACTTATAGTGAATGCAATTTTCATTACAAATAATCTAAGTTTAACAAGCTACATATTATTATACTTATAGCAATTTAGATAAAGAAATGAAAAAGGGAAAAAAAGACAAAAGAAAGGATAGATGGATGAAGTTGTGTTTAGTACAGTTCAAGTTGTACTGTACGATGTTTAAAAACCCTATTGTTAATAGTCAAATTCAAGCTAATCTGTAATCTATTTCTTGTGCTGCCCAATAGATGAAATCGTCGAGCTGATTGTATATACCTGACATCTGTGACATATAATGCCAACCTAACAGCTCATTCTGTCCTTTAGATCTTATAACTTTTGTTTTTTTCCATGATTTGGCAGCACATATGGCAAGGTTGGTGGATGTATCTTATGATTTACAATATTTTAATTTCTGAAGACTAGACTATTGTATCCCCTTTTGATCAGTCATTTTTCTTTTATCCTAGATGTTTCTAAGCTTATTGCCTTATCAGGATAACAACTAGGCAAGTAACATCTACAGTCATATTTTTCTCACTCTTTGACAGCTTCAAAAACTTGCTATGAGTTAGAAAATCTTGTGGAAAAGAAATGAGCTTACTAGCATAAAAACAAGTGCTTATTAAGAGAATTATTTTTGAAGTCCTCAAGTTGTACTCACCCCAAGTCCTTCAAGGGATTCACAAATCCTTATAAGCAAAGAAATATCCTAGGGGTATTAAGAAAATGGATCATATAATGTTGGAGAACACAATCCAAATACTTCAACTATGCTCTCCCCTTTAGATAGCATAGAGTGATTGGCATCAAACCCACAATAGGATTTATAATGGATTTTTAAGGAAGTTTCCCTCCTAGCTACATCAATTTTTGAGTTTGAATTTGAGTGAGTCAGTGACTGGTCAATTGCTCTTATAAAATGCCTAAGTAGGTGTTTGTTCATGGTCCAACTATCCTCCAACAAATTGTGATATGGCTTCTTGGCTTTGAGAAGACATATGATTAGGTGGATTGGGAAATACAATTCCTTTGCTGTGGTCCATGGCTGTGCCATATACAATGTTTGGTACAAATCTTAGGCAAGATGTTGCATCCCTTATTAATCTTCCACCACCACTCCATCCATGCATTTCAACCCCAGGATGGGAGGTGAGTTGGTAATTGGCTTGTAGAATGCCTAAGTAGGCATTCATTCATGGTCTAACTATCCTCCATGGTGTGGACATGGCATAGTCTATAGTAAAGTGTTGCCTCTCTGAAGTGTGTTTGTTGGACACTAGCTCATTACTGCTTTCTCCTCGCATCATGGCTTAGATTCTAGCTTGAGAGAGCATAGGAAATATTCCATATCCTTATAATATTCTCTCATCCTTGTATATAAGCCCATGAGAGGCTTGAAAATTGGGTTCCTTTCCATTTCCTCTTACACTTGAGTTTGGATCTACAAGTTTGCGAGCATTTATTGGAGGGATGGATCAATGGTTGGGTAAAAGATGCCCCAACAGTTAATGAACCTGGTGTGACAAGCTAATTTAGTTTTCTTAAGAGAATGGAAAGTTTTCTTGGGAAATTGAGAGAGATCTTGAATTCTAGCTTAAAGATTTTCTCATTCCTGTATTCATTTTTTACATTACCCTCTTCTAACGATTTCTCGTGATTGGGGTATCAATTCTGGTTTTTCTTTCTTGTGCACCATGGCATCCTCTTTGCAATGAGCTAAAGAGTGATTTTTCTCAGAGTATTTGGCCACATGCATGAAGTTTTGTTTATTGTGTTCCTTTGTTTTCATGACAAATTTCTAGCACTCTAAGCTCGCAATTCTGGCACTGACATGGTGACATCTCTACCAAGACACATATCATTCATTTCGAGCAATATTGCATATTGAATGGTATTGTCGAGGATAATCACAAGTTCCACAACTTCTCATAATCATTTACTAGCCAAGCAGCAGCATGAGTAAGCACTCTCTTAGACGCAGACATGGCTAACTACTCCATATTCAAAGCATCTTTCTGGGGTCACTTTGATTAGTAGCAATTGGCGAATTGCTTACTCATAGATTTGTTTGCAGGAATTTGTTTAGCGGAAGGTTTGCTATAGTAGAGCCTTTGGAACTAGATCTTCTCTAAGAGCTCAAGATTTCCAAAGTAGATGAGGCTTTCCTCCCACCCTCAGATGAGAGCTTATGTGTTGCTGTGGTTTGTTCTTCTCTAGCCTTGCACAAGAATGATTTAGTAATCAAGAAGGCATTGTCAAAACTTGCAAGATACAAGGAGATCATCTAGTAGTAGCAACAAATGTAGGAGAAGCTACTTAAGGAGTGTAGAGCATGCCACTTACAACAAGTAGAAAGACTAAGACACCCTTCTCATTCTTGGTATTGCTTGCATTGCAATGTTACAACGTATAGCATAAAGAGATGTTGGAAGCTTCACCTAGAACTTCAGCCACCTTTTGTTTAGCGTGTTTAGCAACAGCCTTTAGCAGACAATACATCTCTTCCATGGCCAACAAATAGATACTAGCAACAACTAAAGCAAAAAGTGATTGAAGACACCCTTTCTTCGAGCTGTGGGAAGACACCAATGCATGTAAGCATAGTTTACATTGTAGAGGACAGTTATAAAATGGTTGCAGTGACTAGGGGGCACAAGAAAGTTTCTCCACCAGCCCTAGATATTGAAGGATCTAGCTCCAATTTCCAGAACTTCACCATCTCTCATAGCGTGCAAATTACCCCATGCTTCGGTATTTGCAGCACTACTCACATCCTTGGCCACAACTTTGGATCCAACAACTGAAAATTCATTTGACTTTTTGGGTGGGGTCTCCCAGCTGCCCTTCACTCTTTCTCAGGTCCTACAGAAGGTTCTTGCTTAGATTGCTGGCACTCCAATCCAATTGCAATGCATACTTGGTTTTCCTTCTTAGATGGAGGATTTTGCCAAGTCCTCAGGTATCCCCATGTAACCTTAGCATAATGTGCATATTGTCAACACTCAGACCACTCAAGATCCCGGAGCATTCTTTGCAGAGGTCTAGATCAGTGATAAATCCTTGACAACACAAGCATTATTTGATTTTGGATCCTAGAGCAACATCATTTCCCTTGACTTGGCACACTCTAGTGGTTTGGAAGTGGCTGTTAACACAACTGCATCCTCAAAACATTTGCAATCACTCAACAGTCCTAGCGGGCATCTGCCAAAATGTTAAGATCTCAGTGCAAGGAGTGGTTTCCATGCTGGATTTCCTTGTTATGGACTTCTACCAGCTAGTATCTAGGAAGTTGAAGGACTCCATCCTGGGATGTCCGTGGCATCTCGCTACTACTTGCACAACAACTTGGGCCAAAGGAGAATTAACGATCACCGATGGTGTCCAAAATCTCTTTTCAATGCCCATAGTCTTTCTATACTTCCATCCAGCTTGTCTCAAGTGGATGCTTCTTCCATCACTGAAGTTGACCAAGCTCTCAAGGTTCTTTTCCCAGAACTTATCGAGGATGACACACTGCCAAAGATCCAAGTTGTTGAGTGCAATATGATTGACTTCTTCAACATGGACTAGACTACGTCAACACTTGAATTCTCTGCCATCACTACAAAATTTTAGAGATCCTTGTGCTTCAATAAATCTGGGGATTTCACATTGATTCCTTCACTGTAGCACAGTGAGGAATTTGTCCAAGTGGTGGATTTTCCAGGCACTTTTCCAACTCCAGGACCATTTGAGAAGTCACAAGGGACCCATACCGAGGATCTCTCAACACCAACACAGAGTTTGGATGCATTGCATTTAAACTTGGACATCAACAACCACAAGATATGAGTTTGTGACACATTTGTTGTTGTGGGGGATCCAGAAGCAGTTCTTGCAGATGAAGCTGATGAGTAGTGGCTATTGGGATTGAAAAACCACTATTTGACCACTTTCTTCTAGAGAAGCAACTATCTTCAATTGCCTCTAGCAAATGCCTAGGAGTGGTATTTGCTGTAGTCATGAATTTTTTGACTTGTTCTCATAGGGTGGAGCTTACATGTGGAGCTTATATCCACCCCTAAGTTTCTTATTGCATATTAACTCTACCTTTATAGGGAATTCCCCAATATGCATGTACTTTACCATGCAACCTTGGAAGCTTGGCAACCACATTGAGATGGAGTAGTTTCATGTGGTACATGGCAACTTTGGAGCTGTCAATGAAACTAACATACAAGGCATCAACAACACTTTGGAGAGTATGACTTCTTCAGTCTCTTTGAGTACACTTTTGACTCTCTAGCTTAATGACTACTCTTGTGGTGGTGCTTCTCACTCTAGAGCTGCAATCTAGCCTTGCTACTCACTTGGGATACAACCATGACATAAAGGTGGTGGGCATTTTCCAGCAGCATTTCGACTTTTCCTTGGAGATTCTCCCAACTTGACACCTCGTTTCAGCTCTTCCCAGACTCAGGTTCATGGCTAGGTCATGATTTCATCTTGCTACAACACTCAAGGCATTTTTTGACATTGTTGACACTTCATCTGGCCACCAGATCTTCATCAACAACACATGACAATTTCTTCAACTCTCTAGAGACAATTTCTACCATCTTGAGAAGGCTTCCATCCTTCCAGGCAATGCTAGCATCCTAGATTCTCTTACAGTGACACTATTTGCCACTTCAGGCATTCTCAAGGTGATCTAACACTTCAGGGTGATTCAGCCAATTTCAGCAACATTTCAGGCCTTCTACAGGATGCCTTGTGTCCTCCTGGAATGCTTCCATCATCATCACTTTCATAGAAGCCACTTGCACTATTTGCTCTTTTGGTAGTGAGATCTTTCCATCTTTACTTATTTTTCTTGGTTTTTCTAATTTTTCTTTCTTTTGAGGGTTGACATGCCTAGAAGAATGATTAAACATCTCAATTTTAGGGTTTTTGCAATGTGTTCCTGGCAAGTTGTGATCAGCATCGGGGCCACGATTGCCACGATCATTGCAGGCTACAGCTTCATCTTAAGAGTGTTTCAAAGAATGTGGAAGTGAAAGAAACTCTTTCTACTGGAGGGAAGTCACTGGGCACTTCTGTCGACATGCAAGGAGCTGCATGGGATGGGCTGGCATGCATCGGGTTGGACTTGCTATCGGTCTTGGAGCTGTTGCCATTGCGCTGGGCTATGGACTGGGGAAGAAATGCTTGCCTTCTTAGTTGCTGCCAATCATACCAAAATAATTTGCTTTCATCATTTAATTTGAGGCTATTTTTTAGTATGGTTTAACTTAATTTAATCATCGTGTTATAGTACTTGTAAATATTCATTAAGTATTAAGAACTTGTGAGAGAAATCTAATGTCTCACAAGTTTTCCGAAGAGGAAATCCACTTACATGCTTTACTTGTTTTTATCTTTCATGAGATATCTAAACTTCTTATGTACTTCAGCAAGATTAGGATCCTTGATAAACTCAAGCATAACTGACATAAATGCAGCTTATATAGGGCACCTGCAGTAAAACTATAAGATAAAGAAAAACCTTTATCCCCTTTCACTCTCAAATGCAAAGCACTTAATGCAATATGCTCTCCATTAGTCCACTACTTTGACATGCTCATTGTGGCCATGCCATGGCATGCAATGATGGCAATGCCAAGGTGAAAGTGTCCATCCTTCACAACCAGATAGAAAAGCCAATAAGAACTCAAGTAACTTTAACACACATACAAGATCCTAGTTGAGTGGAGCACAAAATTTTGCAAGACTGGATAAAATGACACAAAAGAATGCTAGATCATTAATTCAAACAAAATATGCTGTTGCCATCCTAGTCCGTGTAATACATGCTACCACGCGAGAGTTCGAATCTCAGGCATTTGCGCTACCTAAAAAAGATTAAAATTCTCTGCCCTTTTTCTTGTCGTTTAGCTTGTCCACGTCATCACGCTCCTCCCGCGTGGGAACAACAGATCATTCTGGGTATATATGTTGTGATTAAACATCTCAGTCTTAGGGTTTTCGCAATGTCTGTCCCGCAGGTTGTGATCAGCATCGGCGCCACGGCCATTGCGGGCTACGGCATGTTCAAATTGGGCGGAGCGCTTGATCTCAAGGGCGCTGCGAAGAATCTCGAGGTGAAAGAAGCTCTGTCTGCTGGAGGAAAGTCACTGGGCGGTTCTGTCGGAGATGGGCTGGCATGCATCGGCGTTGGAATTGCCCTTGGTCTTGGAGCTGTTGCCATCGCGCTGGGCTATGGGCTGGGGAAGAAATGACCTCTTCTTCCTCCCCTCCTCCTTCCTCTTCCTCAAGCTCTTTCCCTTCCAGTGATGGAAGCAACGTGACACAGAGCTGTAGGGTTTTCCTTTCTCACTCCGATCTTCCAGGCTCCTCATGTTTTGATTCCTCCCGGGTGGAGCTCTTCTTGTAAAGAAATCGATTTTGTTTCCGTTTCCCAAGCTTCTCTCTGGATACTGATCTTGGAGCAAGCTGGTTGGAGTCGATCGGGCTCACATTTTCTCTTGCAGGAGCAAAGCTTTCCACTTTGCCAAAGATCAAACATTTGCTTTGGGAAAAAATCTCGCTAACATTTGCTTTGCTCTTGGACGAAAGCTAACACAAGAGCTCTTGGACAAGCCTACTGCCAAATGTTTGCCTGGAGAATCTGTCCCGGACGTGCGACCGCGCAGAGCTTCCCATGGACTTGGCGAGATTTGGATCCCTGACAAACTCGAGCATGGCCGACGCGAACGCCGCGGGCTTTGGGTCGCACAGGAAGCCAGTCTTGGCGTGCAGCACGCTCTCCATTGGTCCGCCGCTGCGACATGCTATCACTGGTTTTCCTGCGGCCATGGCCTCCAACGGGACAATGCCGAAGTGTTCATCCTTCACAGACACAGAGAAAAGCCGATAAAAAAACTCCAAGAGAAAGCAAAAGCTCGACTTACCGAAGGAGTGTAGATGACACACACGCAAGATCCCAGGAGTTCGTCCCTTGTTTGAGTGGAGCACGAGGGAAGAAAGAGGACGCGCTCGCTTATCCCGAGTTTGCGAGCGAGATCTTGCAAGTCGTCCAGAACTTCACAATTCTCTGTGACGCGTCTATCAAATCCTCCTGGATAAAACGACACTGTTAAGTAAAAGAGAAGGATGTGTAATTTCGCTATACCAGCCAAGACAAGCTTCACCTGAGTGTTCTCGATCTGGCTCAAGACAATGTCAAAAGCAGAGACTGCCAAAGACACATTCTTCTTTCTCTCGAACCGGTTGATGGAAAGGAAAAAAGGCCTGCAGCAAGACCAAGTTATTTCTAGAATCTAGAAAACAAAAGTCTTACGTTTCAGCGGGAAGTCCATCCACGTTTGCTTTCTCTGGCAGCGAAGCAAACTGTTCGACATCGACCGCCGGGTATAGAACTGACGGCCGCAAGCCTCGAGCGTGGAGCTTTCGAAATGTCCGTGCGAAGGTTGACGCAGTGAAATTACTGTTCACTAGGATCCGATCGGCCATTCCTGCATGGATACGTGTTTTCCAAAAGCCACAAGCTCAGAGCGAAGAAGACACGACTTTATACCAGTTGTTGTTTCTTCGAGCCAATCAATGGGCTTCCTGTACAATTTCTTGATTGTCGTCGTGTGTGGAGCCAGCAGCAAATCGGGAAAGTGGCAGTAAAAGACTATCTGTTGAGAAACTGGATAGAGGTCAGCGCAAAGGATTTTCTAGCACAGAACTTACCTTTGATCTCTTGATCTTGAGTATAGGAATCACTGCCGAGACTTGATCGACGAGGACGACGTCAAACTTTGGCCAGAACAAAACCATGCACACCGCAACAAAGACGCAGCGAATGTACGCACAGATCGCGTGGAGCTTGTTCCAGACGTTCCTTGGCAGAAAATCTCCATAGACTGTCACTGGAAAGCTCCCTTGAAAGAAAAGAAAAGAAATTCGTGGAGCGACCTTGGAGAAAAAAGCGAAGCTTTCGTCCTTACCATTCACAGTCTCCTCGAAACAGCGCCGGGGATCGTGATGCGCCGTGAAAACGCGGACGTCGTGACCATTGTTCTTGAGCTCCAGCGCCGCGTCGACGATCAGCCGCTCTGCTCCCCCTGAAAGCACACGCGAATTCACGCAATTCGGGCGAGCCGCTCACAAATCGCTGGAATTTCTCACCGATTCCTAGATCGGGATGGCAGATCGCGACGCTGAGCTTGCGCTTCCCCTCCATTCCCCTGCTCTGCTAAAACCCTAGAGCCCCGAGAATATCTTGAGAATATGCTAAAGCGTAGATCCTTTGAGTACGGAATTGTGTACGATTACCATTGCTGGATACAGCTGTCATGTATGCCATGCATGGCCATGCAAAGGTGTAGGGTTTAAGGGGGTTTTAGGGCATAGCGCTTTGTTTTTGGCATGGCATGGGCATTGGACGTGGCACCATGGATTAACTCCGCCTTACGGACGCGAACCATTGGGGTCCAATTTGCTTGAGCCAGCCCAAAGCCAGACAGGAAGAACAAGGGAAGAGCTTTGTTCTGTGCGTGAGAGCTGGGCGCGTGGATTCCTCGTTTCTCGTGCTCGATCGTCGCCATCGCTCGGGCTCTTTGCTTCGATTGCTGGAGGAGGATCAAGGCGGAGGCGCTGGCTAGAGCTGCATTCATCCCATGCCGCGAACGAGGGGGAGAATCGGCGGGAGTAGGGTTTGCTGACCGCGAGGTATGAGCAGCGCTGGAAGAAGAAGCTCTAGGTAGCAGCATGGGATTATGATGGATCCCCAGGCATTCGTCAAGGTCTCGATCGCGGCCCTAGGGCTGCGAATCCCGATCGCCTCCAAAGCAGCTCGCGTCGGCGTACATTCCTCCTCCATTCCCTGCTACTGCGAGATCAGCTTGCCGGGATTTCCTGTCCAGACGGCGCCAGTGCCGCTCATCACCGCGACAGCGCCAGAGCCGGATTCCAGGAACGTGGCGGCGGTGTTCTACTTGGATCACTCCAGCTTGAGGAAGCTACTGGCAGTCCACTGCTGCTTGGGCTCGAGGAAGGCGGCTCCTTGCTTGAAAGTGGTGGTCTTCACTGGAAGGCAGGGCTCGTGCTGTGGTGTGAGAGAAGGGAGTTTCTTGGGGAAGTTTAGCATTCCAGTCGACTCGGAGTGGCTTTCGGGGAATCCACTCCAGCTTTACGATTCGTGGGCGAGCATAGGAAAGAAAGGTGGAAGTCCTGGAGCGGAGTTTCATCTCAATGCCAGGATAGAGGCAGATCCTCGCTTCGTTTTCCAGTTTGACGGGGACACTGCTTCCGGCCCACAGATTATACAAATCCAGGGAAGCTTGAGGCAGCCCATCTTTAGTTGCAAGTTCAGCAGGGATCGAAGTTGCCGCGCTAGGTGAGAAGCTCTCTTCGAGTTTGTAGCTTGGCGATGGCTTTCTCACTGGCATTTCTTCTTTCTCTTTTTGCAGGCTAGGATTCACAGATACTCCAGCGAAGAGCTGGTCCACATCGCTAACAGGAGATAGAGAAAGAGAACGCAAGGAACGAAAGGGGTGGCTCGTGATGATCCACGACCTCTCGGGCTCTCCCGTGGCTGCGGCTTCGATCGTCACACCTTTCGTGCCGTCGTCGGGGTCCGACTACGTGAGCCGATCAAACCCAGGTGCGTGGCTCATCCTCCGCCCGGACTCCACCGGTGTCGATAGCTGGGAGCCGTGGGGGAGGCTGGAGGCCTGGAGGGAGAAAGGTGGCAAGGGTGGTCTCGGGCTGAGATTCCAGCTGGTTGCTGAAGGTGGTGGCATCACCAGCGTCGGGAGTGGGATCCTGGTGTCCGAGACGGTGATCAGCACACAGAGTGGCGGAGAGTTCTCGATCGACACGGTCAGGCTGCGGGTGGAAGCGGCATCCTCGTCGTCTTCAACGGAGAGTCCTCACAGCAGCGGGGATGGCTTCCTGGGGCTGGGCTTCCAAGTCGCGGGTGGATTCGTGATGAGCTGCCCCGTCCACGGCGAGAGGAACAAGACGAACAAAGGCCGCTGCATCCAGATGGCTGTGAGGCACGTAACTTGCGTGGAGGACGCGGCGGTGTTCATGGCTCTCGCGGCGGCGGCGGACTTGAGCATGGATGCGTGCCAGCCATTCTCGAGGAAGCTGAGGAGAGAGCTTTGCTACCAGCAGGGCGAGTGAGATGATCGATCTATCATCGATCGAGAGAGACGAGGACGAGATGATCCGAGACAATGGTGATCGCGAGACGAGACGAGGACGAGACGAGACGAGAGGAGAGAGACGATGGCCAATTTTCTCCCGCGAAAGTTTATATGTTTAATTGCTAGAGATTAATTAAAGGAAGGGGTTTAGTTTAAGGAATGGTTTTAGGGCAAGGTTGCTATAAATAATAGATTGGGGCTAATTTAGTGGTCAGTGTGGCTATAAACGTTTAAACCTCGCGAGAGAGGGACGAAGGCGCGGGACGATATTGCGAGCCCTAGATGTCGCAGCGATCAGGTCAGCGATTCTCCGCTCTTGTTTTCTCTAGATCCAACGCGCCGCGCAATGCCAGGCCATGGACGACAATCGATGCCTGTGGAAGAAGGACTGGCCGGAAGAATCCCAACTTAACGTCTCCTATCTGCTGTGAGATCGATTGCGCTGTGCCGGGAGCGATGGTTTTGATCGAGATCTTGCTGTTGCAGATATTCCGCGATGAAGGATCGGGATCCTGAGCCAGTGGACCAGGAATCGCTCAAGAAGTTTTGCCAGGCTATGGAGAGGGTGACATTCGCAAGCTCCGACACACTGGTAAGCGTGGATGATTTAGCTGAGAAAGAAAGGAGAGTTCCTTTTCTTTGTTCTTGAGAGACTGAAATTTTTCTCTCTAAGAACTCTAGTTCGTGTTTCCTTTCTCCAGGAAGATTACATCGCCAACATTGCGTGCTTGATCGAAGGGAAGTGCCACCAACGAATCGGCCCCGAAGAGAAAGATTACCTCAAGCTCGTCACAGAGGAGATCCTCGAAACCATGTCGTCATCGCCTTCGCAATCACAACGGCGAGAAGACCATCCAACTGCGGCTGTAGCTCTTGGCGGTACGTTATCTTTCTTCCAAAGCTGTGTAAATCTTTGTTCCATGCAGAGGATGAAGCAGCACGAGCAGCCAGCACCAGCGAGACCACGATACCGGAGCTCGATCTCACTGATATCCCCGACTTTGTAAATTCAACTGCTAACCTCGACGACATTGAAATGACTCTGGACAGCATGCCGGATGATTTACACTTGCTCGACGATACCAATATGATATAATCAATCGATTGAGTCCTTCCTTCTGTAACACCATACTCCTCGATATCACGACGATTTTGTATAGAATTTTCAGAGTGTCACTATAAAAGCAAAACACCATCATATAACTTTTGCGAAATAAATCAAACGAACTTTAGCTTACATGTTCTTCTTGTAGAGATTGTTCTTCCGGGCCTGACACAATTGGGCAAGCAGCGGCTGGTTCTTCCAGAAAGCATGGAGCAAATCGCTCAATCAAAAGTTCCAGCTTCTTCTCGAAAGGCCAGTGCCACTTATGTCCCAAGTGTACACGCATTTCGTGCCATCGCTTGAGACATATCTCTCCTGACCTGCATTGGACAAAGACTATAAAATACATGGTAGAAAAGAAAGAAAGCCATGCCTTCCGGACAATAGATTATCCCAGTCGATGGACTCTTCATCTGGCGCACCGGACTCGAGCATTCTGCGTAAACGACCGACACCACGAGTTAAAAACTACCAGGGAAAAAAGAAAACTCTGTCAAGTACCTCCGTAGAAGAAGATGGTCGTCGCCAGTTCCCCACTCCTTGGTTTTAACCATAGGAGAACACAAATCCCGGTACCTATGGAAGACAATGGCAAAGTTAGCAAGATCAAAAGGAGGCTTTCATAGCTCTTCTTTACCAGAGAACTCGGTAGTGACTCTCTGGACGACCGGGTAGCTTTGCGGCAATCGAACGCCAAGGGATGTCTTCCTCTCTATGCCTTGGAACATTTAGCCGCGCATACTCGGCCAAAACGTTGTGGACTGTCGAAGTCACCTTGGCGATTTCCTCGCTTGAATACTTGCCTGTAAAAAAAAAAACACCCGGCTTGCTTGCTATCTTAACCAAGAAAGATCGTTACCTCTCTTCTGCAAAGCATTGACATAGTAATACTTTGTTGCAACAGCGCGCTTATTCCTCCCAAGAAGCTTCGATATCAGCGTCCACCTTTTGCCATGCGTCAGAACAAGGCTGCCACACCAAAGCAAAAACTTCTTATAAAAATATATACACCACAGCGCATACCTTTGGAGCCGTTCCACTTCCTCTGGTGGCCATATCCCTTTCTGGCCGAAAATGTCCAAGACAGATTCTGCTCGATATTTTACAGAGATTGGGTTTCTCTCCGGAAGGCAAGCCACTGCCACAAAGTAGAGAATATTAGGATGTGAGCCACAACAATACAGTGTCTATTACCAAGCGCTTTCGAAAGCTCTCGCCCAAGTCGACGCTGCTCTGGAGTTTCTCGGTCCAGATAAAGTTTGTATGTTTCATGCAGGTCCAACCCCTTGGTCTGCGCAAGAAAAAAAGCAAAAGGAAAGAGTCAGCTTTACGAGTGAAGGCTAAAGTGCGTACCTCTGCAAACTGACGAACTGCTTGTCTTATCGCCTCGTCCTCTTCCTCGGTAAACTTCTTATTGTATAGGGGATCTTTCAATCTCCGCTCGCACAGAGGCCTCTCGTTCGGGACTGTCGGTTGTAACTCCACTCCACCGAAATGGACTTTCTTCTCTGTAGCGGCCTCGTTTAAAACCACCGCAGCACCGAAAGAGACCTTCTTCTTTATCTTCTCGTTTCGAATCGTAGACTCAGCATGGTTTCCCAAGTTCTTCGTACAAGTATGGAGATCGCCGCCTGTCTCGACGGAAACTGGTCTCTCAGCCTTCTTAGTTTTCTCTTTACGCTGTTTGTCACTACTGCCACGCTCGTCTTCACGCTGCTTGAGCTTGTTATCATCCTGACTTTCTGCCACCTCTAGTTTCTTCTTCCGCTTCTTTTTCTCGTCACAAGCAGCGGAGTTATTCTCTTGCTCCTCAGCCACGTCCACTGCATCAACTTTCTTTTTCTTCTTCTTCCTCTCCGGTTCTTGGTGTTCTTGATCATCGTCAGCTTCAGGACTCTCGGCATCGTCAAGCGCGGCTGCGTGTTTGTCTTTCTTCCTCTTCCTCTTGGAAGGAACTGGATCAACGTTGGCAGTAGCATTCTCCTGCCTAGATTCTTTCCTCCTCTGTTGATCGTCACTGCTTACTTTCCGATCGGCCGTATCATCACTTGCTATCCTCTTCCCTCGCTTCTTCTTCTCTAACTTCTTATTCTTCTCCGATTGGAGAGGAACTTTAGTACTGTCCTCTCGGATCTCGCTCTGGTCACAAACAGTGGGCTGATTCTCTTGTTCCTCCACATTTATTCCTTGCACGTTCTTCTTTTTTTTCTTCTTCTTCTTATCCTCCTTTGCAATCCTTTCAACGTCAACTCCAGCATCTTCCTTGTGCTTTGTGCTCTTGGAAGAAATTTGATCGGCTCCACTGCTGCCACCTTCTCGATCACCATCTCCGGCATTCTTCTTTCGCGTCTTCTCGTGACCATCTAGCTTCTTTTTCCCGTCCGAAATCTTCTCTTCCACTAAATCCTTGTCTTCGTGCTTTCGCTTTCGCTTCTTTTTCTCGTGGCCGGCTTCCTCTTCCACTTCCTCCCGTTCCTTTTCACCCTCAAAATCCTCGTTTTTGGATTCTTCTGGAGCTGGATGCTTGGATTTTCTCCTGCTCTTCTTCTCTTTACCCTCTGCGATCTCTACCCCTGCGTCCTCGTCACTCTTGCGATTCACACCAGCATTCTTCCCCGTCAGCTCACCTGTGCGATCGCAATCCTCCACAGTTCCATCGCCCTTCTCCTCGATCGGATCCTTCGCGCGCTTCCTCTTGCGCTCGCCCATCCCGGCCAAATTGACCTAAAACCCCGTCATCTAAACAGTATAGAGATTTGGACGGCAAGGATTCTCCGGCCCCAGTTTTGGACGCCTACGCAACCCCATTCGTCTCGCGTGGCGCTCTGTCAGCCATCCAAATCCCAAACGGCCGGCCATGATTTTGCAAAATGGTGCGCGCCTGGCCGTCAGATGCGCAGTTTGCGAACCACATCTGGGCCGTCGCGGTTTCGCAACGGACGGCACGGATTTCTCGAGAGATGGGTATTCGTCTTCCCTAAGTGAAAGTGAATGGCTATGGAGGAGGAAGCTTGCATCCGCTGCTCCACGATACGATAGCGGCGGGGCGAGGAAAGAGGGGAAATAAAAGCTTCTCGGTGTTTCTGCCATGGCCATCGCGGATTATCTGTCTTGGGCGGCGGCGGAGGTGAGAATTTTCGCGGCAATTGGCAGGAGTCGAGGCGATCGGCCAAGAGCATCGGGTGAGTTGGGCTCTCGATTCCACTCGCGCTTTGTTTCTTCCCCAATTTGCCAGTGGATTGGAATAGTTTTCCCAGCTAGTATCATCTGTTCTCGTGCATGATTTGTTTATGCGATCCATGCCAGGTTGAGCGATCGGCCTAGAAACTAGGAGGAGGAATCCAGAGAAAGCCAACAAACAAGGAGAAAAAAATGGGAGGTGCTTGCTCGAGAAAGAGAGACCAAAGGGAAGGAGACCTTGACGATGGCTATGGTGGCTCCGCGAGATTTAGTCGCAGCTTCTACTTTCGCTGGCCTTCCAGGAACTTTGAGAGGGATATTAGCGACGAGCAAGACAATGCAAACAAGGCTCCATCGCTCCTGGAGCTTGCAGTGCGAGAGACTTGTAAGGTAAGTTTGTGCAAAGTTTTCTATGGTTCTTCCATTGTTCTTGAGACTTTTCTTTCTTTCCTTGTCAACTCAAGAACACACAAGGTATCAAATCGTTTGAGAAGCTGCCGAGGGATTTAACGCAGAAGATCCTCAACGAGCTCGTCCAGACTCAAGCTCTTTCTCGAGAGCTCTTTCAAGCTTTCGAGGACTGTGCCATCCAGGTACGATCAAAGCCATACTTTAGAACTATCTCCATGAATGAAAACTTTGTGGTTTCCAGGACATTTATCTCGGCTACTATCCGGGTGTTGATGATAGCTGGATGGAAGTCATAGGCTCGCAGAAGTTTTGCTTGCTAGCGGTGGATTTTTCTGGTTCTATGGTTACGGACGAAGGCGTGCAGTGCCTTCAAATCTGTGAAAACGTAGAGATCATCTGCATGAACGAATGTAAATACATATCAGACATTTCTCTGAGCTACTTCACAGGTAAGTCTCTACTCGTCACTTGCTTCTAGTCTCGTTTCATTTGCTTTGTCATTGCGTAGGCTTCACGAATCTTACGTCGTTGAGCTTCCAAAAGAACAAACTTATAACTCCGGCTGGGATGAGACACTTGGCTGGTCTCCCAAACCTCAAGCACTTGGATTTGGAGCGATGTCCGAAGATTCACGACGGCCTTGTTTATATCAAAGGTAGTTCTTTTTACCCATCTCTCGTTGTTAGCTAGCTGCGAACTTCTCTTCTTTTGGTCTTTGGTATTTATGAACAGGACTCACAAAGCTGGAGAAACTAAATCTCGGATGGTGCAACTGTATCCGGAGCTCCGACATGAAGCAGCTTTCTGGTTTGCTTTGTTTTTCTTTTTTCAGGAGTAAACTGGGAGAGACTTTTACTTCTCGCAGGTTTAACCAACTTGCTGGAACTCCAAATCTCCCGAAGCAAAGTCAAGGACTTTGGAATCACCTTCTTGAAAGGTATTTGATCTTTTGCTTTTCTTTTTGGAGTTCTGTGATCGACCGCTTTCTTTCGCTGCAGATTTGAAGAAACTCGAAGTACTAAACATGGAAGGCTGCCCAGTGACTTTTGCCTGCATGGACACGATTGCTGGTACGTAATTTAATGGTTAAAAACCTTCAAGTCTTCCCATCTGCTGTGGATTTTTTCATCCTTTCAGGTTTGACTTCCTTGACAACTCTCAATCTCAAGTCCTGCTACATCTCAGATTTCGGCTGCCGAAAGCTCGAAGGTAGAGATACTACACACTTCTGCCGATCACGCTCTTTCTTGTTTTTCATATATCAGGCCTCGGAAACCTCAAGAACTTGAATCTGAGCTACACAAATGTGAGCGACGCTGGAATGGTGTACCTCAAAAGTATGAAAAAAGATTGTCTCTTTCTTGTGTTTCGGACGTCTCATTCTTTCTTTTCTTTTTTCCTTGGTGCTTGCAGACCTCAAGAGTCTCCAGTTCCTAAACCTTGACTCGTGCAAGATCGGAGATCAAGGAGTACAGAACTTTAAAAGTATGCAATTTGTTTCTCGAATAACATCTTGCTGGATTGAATACAAAACTGCCTGTGGTTCTGTGCTGTGTGACTGCAGACCTTGTAAATCTCAAGAGCTTGGATCTTTCCGACTCGCTGATTGGGAACCATGCTCTCAACTTCCTCACGGGTAAACTTGTTTCCTCTCCTTTGTCACATTCTCACAGCGAAAAAATCTCTTTTTTCTTGTGTTTCCCAGGCCTCTCGAAGCTCGAGAGTCTAAATATCTCGTCCACAATGGTGACGGACATGGGCCTGCACAAGATCTCAGGCTTAACATCGCTCAAGTCTTTGAACATTGACTCACGACAGATTACTGACACCGGCCTCATGGCCCTCACAAGTAATAACTCTTCCTCTTTTCTCCACATTGATTTCTTCCTTTTCGTTCGCTCACTGTCTGTCGAGCGGAGAAGGAAGAAAACTCACAGCTTTTTCTTTCGCAGGCTTAACTAATCTTACGCACCTGGATCTGTTTAGCGCTCGCATCACGGACTATGGCATCGGCAGCCTTCGACGTACGTAATATAATCTTTTCGATCTCTTTCTTTTTTCTTTCGAGCTTTGTCTTCGCTGCCGTGTGTCGTCCCCTTGTGCCCAGATCTCGACAGGTCCTTAAAGTTTTTGGTTTTTTTGCTTTCTCTCTGGTGCGCAGATTTCAAGAAGCTACAGTCCCTGGAGGTCTGTGGTGGTGGAATAACAGACGTAGGTGTCAAGAGCTTAAAAGATCTGACAGATCTTACGTACTTGAACCTCTCGCAGAATGGTCAGCTGACTGACCAAGCCTTGGAGGCTCTCTCGGGTGCGTAGCTCTCGGTTCCTAGATTGCTAGATTGCTCCTTGTTTATGTTTCCTTGCAGGCTTGACGAAGCTCGTGTCGCTCAACGTCGGGAACTCGTCCGTGACGAATGCGGGGCTGCAGCACTTGCTGCCGCTCAAGAATCTCACGTCGCTGGCGCTCCAGTCGTGCAAGGTGACGCTGTGGGCGATCCAGAAGCTGCAAGCATCGTCGCTCCCCAATCTGGTGATCGTCCGACTGCGGTGAAATGAAATCATCCACCCTGCGATGAATCGATCGGAGCACGAAGAACACGAAGAAGAAAACTCGCTGTAAATAAGTACGTTTGCAACTCAAGCTGTAGATACACACAATGGAAAGAAAGAATTCGTTTGCGCAAATCCTGGCCGTTGAATGCTATCGTTTAAACAAATCCTGGTCGTTGGTTGCCAACTGTCAGATGGTGTCGCGTGGCCCCTGCTGTTTAGGGCTTCTAGCAATGGTGATTGTTTTCTTCTTTTCCTTGCCTGTCTCGCACTGGGCAGTGCGCCACAGTTCTCTCAATCTTGACCCAGTCTCTCTCACGCCCAAGAACCCTAAAAAACTGGGCGACAATGCGGAGAATTAGGGTTTCTGGGGAGTGAGCGTTGATGGGTCGCTTTCTGCTGAGATTCTCACTCCATGCGCGGTCATTTATGCCAGCCCCACACACTCACGAGTCAGGCCTGCCTCTTTTGAGGACCCACAAAGACAAGCAAACACCACAGAGGAGAGAGGAGAGAGGAAAGAGAGTGGCTTTCTTTCTTTTAGGGTGTAATATTATACCTTAGCTCCCATGAAATCATACAACACAGTCATGCAAACAATTGAATGCCAGGAATTTATTGACTGCTTTTGTCTATAGTACAACACCCGCCCAAAGTATGATAGGAAACATGGCATTCCTCCGTCTTTTCTTGCCTTTAGATATTTTTAATTTTCTTTTCTTTTCGTTTTTCTATAAATTTTTTTTGTATTTTCTGGAGAGGAAGCGAGAACTCTGCTGCCGCTGTTGATGTTACAAACACCATACTATTAAATGCGTGCGGCCAAGAGCGCTACCAAATCTTCAACTGAAGTTTTTGTTTCAAGTCAGTGCGAGCATAAGAAAAGGTGGCGGTGGTTAGACTCGTGATTAAATGCGTGCTTTAGCGTAAGCCACACGTACGCGCCGTAGATCCTCCGGATCACCAAACCATGCCACTCACTCATTTCACTTTACTTTGAACAAAAAGATCCAGCCAACAGCAAACAAAATTCGTCCTCCGGGTAGAAACCCTAGAAATCTACGCTAGGAACTGAAGATGCCTACACACATTTCCATACAAAAGTTGGTGGGGCATGTACCGTGACGTACCAGTGCGCGTCTTGCCCTAATTTAATAACACCAAATGATTGGAGCCCCTTAAGGCCCTTGCAATTTGCCCTTTCTGGGCATTTTGTTCCTTCTAATAGTTTAGTTCTCTCTCTCTCTCCTCTTCTCTCTTCTCTCTTCTCTCCTCATTGATCGGCTGCGGCACCCTAGCGACCTGCCTCGCTAGATTCTTTCGCTCGCGCGCGGGATTGATTGCCAATGACGTCCATCGCCGCTCCATCATCGCCCCCGGCCGCGCGAGCCGCCGAATCCCCTACTTCTCCGGCCGAGCAAATCGATCCACCAGAGTAGTGGGGTGATTCTAGAAGAGAGGGCAATGGAATGGGATCGTGGTCGCCGGCGGACGAAGAATCGCGCAGAACCCACTTGAGAGTGGAGCGAATCTCGACTTGGGTCGCGCGAATCTTCCCGATCCATCCCTGTTTCGAGCTCCTGGGCCACTAATCTTGCCTCGCAAAGCAATGCCTCCTCTCGCAATCGCAATTCCTCCTCTCTATCTCTAGATCGCTCACAAGCAAAGGGGAATCTCTCGAGCTATGGACGCCTACGAAGCCACCCAGCTCGTCTTCGCGCGCGTCCAGGCCCAGGATCCAGAGAACGTCTCCAAGATCATCGGCTTGATGCTACTCCAGGACAGGAGCGAGCAAGAAATGGCGAGGCTGGCTCTGGGCTCCGACGCTCTCCTCCAATCCGCCATAGCGAAAGCAAGAAGAGAGCTTGGGCTATTCGCCGCGAATCCCCATCCTGGCCTCTCAGATCAACACCATCACCACCGACAACACTACCACCAGCAGAGAATCAATCGCCCAAGTCTCCTCTTCATCCCAGAGGGAGGCACAGTATCCTCGTCTCCCAGCAATCTCTTCCAGCCCACCCCCAGCCCCGACGAATTCGCCACCGACCAATGGCTCCTGAATCACAACCACCAGTTCCAGCTCCACCAAGATCCCCTCCTCAAGAACACGTCGCGATTCTCCACCTCTTCCTCGCCAGCAGCAGATGCCCAGAGGAGGCATTTGCAGCAGCTCCAGTTTCCAGCCTCGCACTATCCCTCCTCGCACGATCTGGCGATGGCGCTCACTTGCAAGCCCTGCCTCTACTACTCCAAAGGCCACTGCAAGCGCGGGACTAGCTGCCGGTTTCTTCATGGCACCGGATCTAGCGCGACCGTCACCGGCAATGGCAGCAACGGATCCATCCCCTCTCCCGGCGGCTGTAGCCAGTGTTCTTCGCCAGCTCCATCTTTTGACGATTTGCTGGGATGCTCGCCGAATTCCTCCTCGCCCAGCAGTCCATCGTCGGGATCTCTCGAGCGGCTGGAGATGGAGCTCCAGGAGCTGCTGCGAGGGCGGAGGACGCCAGTGTCGATCGCGTCGCTGCCCCAGCTCTACTTCGAGAAGTTTGGGAGGGCGCTGCAAGCACAGGGCTATCTCACCGAGAGCCAGCGCCATGGCAAAGCTGGATGTAGCCTCACCAAGCTCCTCGCGCGGCTCAAAGGGAGCGTAGCTCTCATCGACAGGTAAACACGTCAAAAATCCATTTTTTTCTGCTCGATCTGGATCCACCCTTGCATTGTTCTTCGATCTTTGATCTTGTCTGCTGGTTTGGTTCTCTTCTCTTCCCATTGTTTTCTCGTTGGTTGCTGGGATTTCTCCATTGTTCCTGGGATTCTTTTGGTGGTAACTAAGTAAATGGTTGGTTTCTTTTTTCTTTTCCTGCGAAGACCCCACGGCCAGCATGCAGTAGTTCTTGCGGAAGACGCGCAGAGATTCGTGGGGTATAGAGCCGATCGCGACGATCTCAAGGACGTGAATCCCAGCTCTAGGCAAATCTACCTCACTTTCCCGGCCGAGAGCACCTTCACGGAGGACGATGTTTCAGCACACTTCAGGTAGATCAATTCTAGTGTTTTTCTTTCTTTTCTTGCTCTCTAAACGAAGTTTTTGTGTAGATCTTATGGTCCAGTCCAGGATGTTCGAATTCCATACCAGCAGAAGCGAATGTTTGGATTCGTCACCTTCATCTATCCCGAGACTGTCAAGGCGATACTGTCCGAAGGGAATCCTCACTATATCTGCGGTGCTCGTGTTCTCGTCAAGCCATATCGCGAGAAAGCTAAGCTCGGTGAAAGGTAAGAGAGCTCTCTCTCTCTTTTCCTACGTTCCTCGTTCTGACGTAGCAAAATTTCTACCAGAAAGCAAGCCGAGAAGATCGATCCGCTACGCTTGCAGCTTCGCGGCTTGGGTGGCAAAGACTTCATGCAAGGTAATACATGTTCTTTGAGATCGATCGAGTTTACCAAAGGCTGTGTGCTCCAGATCCGAGCTTCTACGATGTTCTTGCGAGGCGATTCGAGGAGGAGCGATACCTGGAGTTGGAACGAAGACGAGTCATGGATTTCCATTCGCTCCGAGCCCGTGCTGCCGAGGTAGAGGCTGCGGAGGCTGTGACAACCGCAAAGTTACTACTGCTCGACGAGCAAGAGAGGAAGCTAAACAGCACCGCTTCCACGACCAACCTCAATGGAGTTCACGTTAGCTTGGACTCCCCCGAGGTTCCTGGAACTCCACGAATCATGGAGCACAACAACAGTGGCAGTAGCAGTAGCAGCAGCTATGGGAATGGGATGAACGAAGCCGTGCTAACACTGGAAGGTTGGAATTTGTTTTGTTTGGATCTTCTCTGGCGCTAAGTTTTCGAAATGATCGAGCAGATATGCAGCAGTTCCAGTCGAGCAATCCCTTCGGATTCGTCATGGACGTGCTGGAGGGTGAAGGTGGCGATGAGAGTGAAGCTCTTCATCCACTTCCCGATGATGCTACGCACAAATACGACGAAGATCTTGTGACGTAAGTCACAGTCATATGATAGAACTTGATTACTCACTTTGGAAACTTCTAGCAGCGCCGATGGGAATGGACACAACCTACCCGAGAGTCCATTCGCCAGCCCGCATCACAGCGAGAACTCTTCCAACTCGCACATACCGGAAGAACACCACGATCAACCTCCATCTCTGTCAATCGAAGAGAAGATGATGGGGCTGGATCTCAACGAAGTTTTCAACCTCGCACCGCCGTCCAACGACATCATTTGCTGCATTTGTCTCAGTAAGTCCCACTCTCACAAATTGTTGTAACAATCCAAGCTTACTTCGTTTCTTCCTGTTCTTCGTCCAGAGCACTGCGTAGAGCCATCCAAACTGGAATGCAGCCATACCTTTTGCGTGCAGTGTATCCTGAAGGTAAAAATCTCTCTTTTCTCTCTCGACTTTAAGCTTTGCTCATCGTTCTCTTCATTTTTTCCAGGTTATCAAAGGATCAAAGGATGAATGTCCAATCTGCCGACAACACATAGGCAGCCAAGTATACAAAATCTTACAAAACAGGGATTTACAGTCCTGGCTCTCCCCCACAGCACTAAGTCACAGAATCCCGCAACACATATGGTAGGAAGAACAGCAACAAAACAGCGAAAAGAAGAAAATTTACCAACACCACAACACAGCAAAACAAGAAAGATCACAGCAACAACGGGGTTTGAGTCCTTTCAATCAATCAATCAATCGAAAGCACCAACACAACTTGACCGATGAGAGAACTTTACAGCAACAAATACACCAGAAAGTTTTTCTTTTTTCTTCTTACGAGGCTCATCTCATACTTTCTAGCTAAATAACACAACTCGATCATACACAGGACGACACAACCAGATAAATCTCTTTTTCTTCTCTTTATATATGATGGGAGAGGCCCAATCTTTCGAAAAAAATCAATATACGAGACTATATGGTGCAAGAGATTGCGCTTTGTGACGTTGAGAGTTTTAATGGAGCCGGTTTCTTTTGGCGATGCTGGAAACCAATGTGTGGATCGTCCACTTCCAAAACACCAGGACCTTTGGCACTATGGAAAAGATCGCTATCACGAAGAACTATATAATCTTTGATAGAGTGACACCCGGGATCATATAATAATAACAGTTCCATTCCATGATCTCACTCCAAAAGTGTTGTGTCAAGGCAACAGCCTTCCCCTTGTTCGCTTGTCCAAGTTGAAAGTTTTGTGTGTCCCGCATTACATGAGACACGGACTTCACTTGGCATGTGAAACATCACATTGGTTGTCGCCTTTAAACAAAACAAAAAAAAAGAAGAAAATCGCAACTTTTTTACAAATATAATAGTATATTTGTTCCTTTGTATTATAATAATGAGAATCAAATAATTTTTTTCGTGGATCTACTCGAAAACGTGGATCTTAAAAGTGGATTCGTCCACCACCTCAAGAACAAGCGCATCCCCGACTTTAATCTTCTCAGCCCTTGCAAAGCCTCTCCATCCACCGCTCACGACATGCCTGGCAGCCAGCCACCGCGCCGGGAACCTCTCGTCCCTGGAATTCACGAGCATCACAGCGGTATCGACCTTGGGCATGAAAGCCTCCGAGAATTGCTTGTGCACAATCTGCAAGATCACAACAAAGTTTCTTAAGAGCAAGAGATGGCGTGGCGGAAGAACAACGCTAACCAGGTAGTAAGTTGGATCGAGTGTACTCTTTGTGGTCGCCAAGAGAACGCTCGGATTGGAGCACTCGAATTTAGAGGCTGCTGCGATTGCCGATTCGGAGGAAACGGTGCGGCTGGAGCAGCTGAGGGTCACCTTGATGAGCTTCTTGGCTGTGGATTTCTCGCTGCCCACTGTCGTCTTTGCTCGCTTCTTGAGAGGAACTTCCGGATGATCCATGCTTCTCTTGAGGATGTTGCCATTATCAATTATCTCGTGATAGTCATCAGCAGTGATTCTATCCCTGGTTTCCTGCTTACAATTATTGCCACTGTTAACTTCGCTTCCGAAAGGATTGTTTGCCTTGGCAATGTCACAGGACTGGGATTTCTTTCTCTCGCATCCATCTCCGCCGTAGATGGTCACCAGAACATTGGACGGCTGGATGCGCTTCATCACCACAACATCGTCCAAGGATAGCTCGTTGTCCAGGCAAAAAGATCTCCATCCCTTGTCCAGCAGGAAATCGCCCGAGTCCTCCCGGATCGCCACGCTCCACGACGATCCGCTGGAAGTCGCGAGCGTCAAATTCGCGGGCACCACGCCATCTCCATCGAGAAACCCTTCCGGAACCACCTGTTTGATCAATCAAGATCAATCGATCCAGAACTGTAGCGAGAGATGTAGATCGCTTACGCAAGTGTGTAGATTCTCCTTCGCCTTGATGGCCTTGCAGAAAGTAGCCATTCTTTCTTCCAGAAAGAAAGGCTGCGTTACCCAATTTGTTTTAGGGTTCTTGCCAGTCTCTTCTTCTTCCTCTCGCTGGAAAGATTCGCGAGGATCAAATACGGCGCGGCGCTGCTAGGATCGATCCCCGCCACGCGCTCCGCCACCCTCGCGCCACGCTCCCGATCCCTGTGCACATCGCAAGCGCCCAGCAAGCTCACGAGCTCCACAAGATTGGGCTCGTAAGGCATGCTCTCGATCAGCTCCTCCGCCTCCGCCAGCAGCCCAATCTTCCCCAGCACATCGATCATCCGGCAGTAGTGCTCGCGCAGAGGCGCCACACCGCAATCGCTCTCCATCCGCGAGAGGTAGCGGCATCCATGGCTGAGCAATCCAATGTGGCCACACGCGGTGATGACGCTCATCAATCCGGCCTCGTCTGGCTTGAATCCCTCCAGCTCCATCTCCTGGAATGCGATCACGGCCTCGCGGCGGTGGCCCGAGTGGGCGTAGGCGGTGACTAGGGCATTCCAGGAGAGAACGCTGCGCTGGGGCATCCTCTCGAAGAGATCTCTCGCCTCGCGGATATGCCCGTTCTGGGCATATGCCACCACCACCGCGTTCCAGGACACGTGGCTCTTTCGACGGATACGATCGAACGCCAGCTTGGCCTCCGCCAGGCAGTGGTTGCTACCATAGCCCGACACCATTACGGTCTGGGATACAGTGGTGGACTCCTCCGCTTCCGCTGTAGCTCCGCTATCTCCGCCGCTTCTACCGCCATTACCACCAAGCGTCGCGTAGAGCGACTCGGCACTGGAGAGATAGCCCTGCTGGGCGTAAGCGGCGATGAGGGCGTTGGCGGAGGCGGCGCTGTGGCGGGGCATCTGGTCGTAGATGCTCTTAGCATCTTCCAGATGCCCATTCTGGGCATATGCTGCCACCATGGCGTTGAAGCTGACGAGGCTCCAGCGTGGCATGGCGTCGAATATTCGCTTGGCGTGTTCTAGCCGGCCGTGCTGGGCGTAGCCCGTGATCATCGCGTTCCAGGTGACAACGTCGCGCTGGGGGATCTCACCGAAGAGTTTCTCCGCAAGGGAGAGATTCCCACCGTGCTGCGAGAGCCCCGCGATCATGGCGTTCCAGGAGATCGCGTCGTGGCGCGGCATTGAATCGAACAGGTGCTGCGCTCGATCCAGATCCCCCTGCTGCGTGTAGATCGCGAGGATCGAGTTGCAAGACACCACGTCTCGCTCGGGCATCGCATCGAACAGCCGCTGGGCTTCATCGTGATCGCCGCTCAGTGAGAATGCCGAGATCATCGAGTTCCACGACACGAGATCGCGCTGCTTCATCTTGTGATCGAAGATGGTCTTCGCCTCATCGATGCGATCGTTGTCGCCGTAGGCCACCAGGATCGTGTTCCAGAGCGCGGTGCTCACCAGAGGAGTGGAATCGAAGATAGCTTGCGCTCGATCGACGTTCCCAAGCTCGCTGTGAGCGGAGATCAGAGCATTCACAGACACGAGATCTCGCTCAGGCATCTCGAGAAAGAGCTTCTCCGCCTCCTCGATCGATCCATTGTGAGCAAATCCCGCAATGAGAGTGTTCCACGACACTAGATTCTTCTCTAGCATCGTGTCGAAGATCTCTCTCGCTTTTTCCAGATGCCCGGATTGAGCATTTGCGTGAATCATAGCAGTCCACGTAACTACATTCCATCTGGGCATTCTTGCGAAAACATTCTCGGCATCTATCAAACTATCGTTTTGGGCATACGCTTGTAACATTGCGGTCCAAGAGATCACATCTCTCTCGGGCATGGTATCAAAGAGAAGCTTCGATTCCTGAAAATGCCCGTTCTGGGCATATGCTGTGAGCATCGCGTTCCAGCAAACGAGATTCTTGGGCAAGGCACGATCAAAAACCAGCTTAGCGGAATCCACGTCGCCCTCTTGGCCATAGGCGACGATCATGATCGTTGCCGCAACAGCGTTTTTGAGCGGCATCCCCGCGAAGAAATCAATTGCCCGAGCGAGATCCCCATTCTGGGCATAAGCAGCGAGCATGATCGTCCAGGAGAAGAGATTGGGGGATTGGATGGAGTCGAAGATCTTGCGCGCCTCTTCGATGCTGCCACACACGGCATACATTTTGGTGGTCATGTTGAGGAGGTATGTGTTGGTGGCATGGTTGCTGTGGAGAATTTGCGCGTGGATTTGCCGGCCCTTGATCAAGTCTCGCGACTGAGCGCAAGCATTGAGCAGTGCCGCCAGATCATCCTGCTCCTTCCTTGCCACCCCAAACATTGGTGGGGCATTTCTAGAACTAATGACAGAATCTTAGCCGCATCTTAAACTTCTTTGAATGAATGAGTGAAGATCTTCTTTACAAGGCAAGGCTCTCCACGAATTTCTTGAGGTTCGCATGAGAAGGACCTCCGGGAGAAGCAGCCTTGACAGCCAATGCTCGAATCTCCATCGCCCTGGCTTTCAATCTCCTGCCTTGCTCTCCCTCCATGATCGCCCTCACTTTCTCTTCCACCTCTTCTCTCGGCGCAAATCCATCCTTCCCTCCAGATCTCGAGAATGCTATTCCCGTGCCCTCGCCTTCCAGCACCAGCTTGGCATTCGTGTTTTGCTCAAACATAGATGGCCACCCCAGCATTGGCACTCCACACGCCAAGCTCTCGAGCATGGAGTTCCATCCGCAGTGAGTGAGAAAAGCCCCTGTTGATTCGTGCTGCAAGATCTCTAGCTGCGGCGCCCAGCTCACGAACAATCCTCTCCCGCCAGTCCTGCTCATGAAACCTTTGTAGAACTCCTCGTCCATGCCAAGAATCGAGTTTGATCGTATCACCCAGAGGAAAGGAACATTGCTTGCCTCCAATCCCAGCGCGATCTCCTCGAATTGCTTGGCAGTCATGAAGGAGAGGCTTCCAAACGAAACATAGAGGACCGAGCCACGATCACGCTCGTCTAGCCATGGAAGACAAGATTCATCCGGAGTTCTCAGGTTTACCTCTTGCAATCCAGTCGAATCGATCGCCTCTCCCTTGAGAGGAAACAATGGTCCAACCGGCACGAAATTCTCCCCGAATCCTTCCCTCATCGCTTCGAAAATTCGCGGCTCGATGTCGTGGACAGAGTTTATCAGAAACCAAGAATCCAGTGTGATCCTCTTGGAGCGATACAGTGATTGTTCTTCCCCGACTTTCTGGAATTCTCCGTCGTGCATGAAGAGTGGAATGTCTTGCGATCTTAGCTCCATTCCAGGGATGTAAGAAATCAGCTTTTCATCTCCCGCTGGCACCATAGAAATCCCAAGTTTTCTTAGAACACACTTCTAGATCAATCAAAGCTTCACCTTTGACAGGAACGTCTCCCATCTCCAGGAGCTTTGGAACGTGGAATTCGATGGCAACCCAAGCAGCGTTTCCCGGCCAAAAGCTCGCTCCAGCCAATCCAGCCTTCTTTGCAGCGTGTGGAGAACTGAGATGGTAAAAGTCCGAGACGACACACGCGACTCTGGGGCTGTCTCGATCGATCCGGGACAAGAGCTCCGCGAGTGGATCCTCCATTCGGAAGATGGCCTGGGAGAAGGCGGCCTGCGCGTCGAAGCCATTGGGAACTCGCATGTCCATAGAGATGGACTCGAGGCGAATGTCGTGGCCATTACTCACAGGATTGTCCTCGCTCTTCCAGGACTGCTGCAAGGTTTCGTGGATGCTATCAACGTTGATGATGGTCACAGTGACTCCGAGGAGCGCCAGCTTGCGGGCGAGATAGATGATTGGAATGACATGTCCCTGTGCTGGAAGTGGGATAAGAACAAACGTGAAGTTTCTCGTGAGAGCCCATGGATGATGATTAGACCAAGAAACAAAGAAGAAACTTTTCAAAGAGGAAGTTTTGATGGATCGTTTGAAATACCAGCACTTATGGGCTGAATTGGACATTGTTCTTTCCTCTACGTCTTGTCTTTCGCTAATAATTGTATGATTGGCAATAGAAACCATACAGTCCAACAGGTGGCCGTATTGTGGTAAAATTTAGTGGTGAGAATTCTATGTAGCAGACACGTATCCTTATCTTATCTGTCGCACGAAAACTTCCTACTCTAAATCAGACAAAGAGAAGAGACAAAGTTGAACTACTAAAGATTTATTTTATTTAAGATAGGTTTAAGTTTATAAAGGTTTTTAATTCCTTCTAAAAACCTTTAAAGCAAAGTATAGTAGCTTTTTAACAAAATCCCATCTGCTTGGCAGCTTCTTTTGTGGCTGCTTCTTTTGTGGAAGATTGTGTAGATCAAATTCCTCACACTCTGAGTGACGAGTGGAAGTCCTCTCAAAAACTTTCAACTTGCATTGAGGCGCTAGCGTTAACTTCCCTTCGTTCTTCACATCAAAGTATTTGATCGTCAACTCTCGCGATTTAGGGTTGGGCTTGTCCTGGTCATAGTGTCCCATTGGAAACCACCACTGGCAGGGATACTCTATGTTGCCCCACAACCGGAACTTGTAGTACCGAAGATTGGATCGAACAATTGCTTTCGTGACAAGAGTGTCCTTGGAAAGCTGGCCGACTTTAAAAGGTTTTTGATAGTCCACATGTTGAGGATTGACGTATTTCAACTCCAACTCCTCCACGGGCTTTTGGGCATTGTCCTTGCCATAGAAACTCACAATTGTAGATACCTCAAATCCAGAGAGAGGTTTGACAAGGATGAATCTCAGCTTGGTGAGCTTGAATCTTGCTTCTCGACCTGTTTTACCCAAAAACTTCCACTCTCCATCTTGCTCCTCTTTCCCAAATACTTCACACTCAAGATTGTTGGTGTTGGAAGAGAATAAAATCCTCTCCACTTTCATTACCCTTGGGAGTTCTACAACTAATTCTTTGCTACGTCCCATGAGAATCCTATCAAACCCTAATTCTTGGAACTGTTATATAGAAGTTTCACAAAAGGTAGCGAGGTTTCGCCTGCTCCGGGCAAGGGTGAAAGAAATTCACAGGACTTTGAGCAGCCACCATAGCTCCAATGTTTTCCTTGTGGGGCCATGGGACGTGATGATACGACATTATGCAGCTGATGGGAACTTGGATCAAACCCAGGAACTGTTTGATCGAATGCCCGAGAAGAATGTAGTGGCATGGACTGTGATGATACCCACACAATGTTTTCCTTGTGGGGCTTTGATCGCAAATTAGAGTTGTTTGACAGGAGAGAGAAATCTGGTTTTTTGGGGTGCTCTGATATCAGCCTATGAAGCACACGACTGGCTGGAAGGAGCGAAGCGTTTTTTTATGCGATGGAGAAACCAAACATTTTGTGTGTACACTGCGATGAACACTGCATATGCCAAAGCTGGGGTAAATGAAAATGCCTAGAGGATGTAAGCTCTCATGCCTGAGAAGGACGTAGTCGCTCAGACTACAATCGTTTGCTCACAATGGTGTTGTCAAGAAGGCAACGAAGATCTTTGATGTAATCCTTGACAAGGATGAAAGGAGCATGTATGGGAAATGCCGTAGCCTGCTGGACGCCGTCACAGTCTTCGTCCGAGCCGACTGCGATGATCACGGCCTTTGGAAACAACCAGCACTGCCGCGAGGCCATCCAAGCTCTCGCTGGAATGGACTTGGAAGGCGTGGAAGCCAACCATGTCGGGGTCACTCCTCTCGAAGAAGCCAACCAGGCGAGCCTCCACTCCCAGAAGCTTTCTCGTCCAGATGTTTGCGAGGTGTGGATCACTGCCCAGTGCCGAGGCTGTCTTTCGGCAAATCCCTCCACACGTAACTTCTTACGACGCCATGGTCGCGGCCTACCCTCGAGCCGGTGAGGCCCAGGCGGCCATTCGGACATTCGAACTCATGAACAGTGAGTGACAAAAGCCCCGGTTGATTCGTGCTGCAAGATCTCTAGCTGAAGCGCCCAGCTCACAAACAATCCTCTCCCGCCAGTCCTGCTCACGAAACCTTTGTGGAACTCCTCGTCCATGCCAAGAACAGAGGAAAGGAACCTTGCTTGCCTCCAATCCCAGCGCAATCTCCTCGATTTGCTTGGCAGTCTTTTGCCTTTTGCCGCTTCCTCCATCCCGGATCCGAACAAAACCTTCTCCACGTCCACTTTCGTCTCGGGCACTGGTGACAGCACCTGGCGAGCTGAGCTCCCGACTAGGTTTCCATCCTTCACTTTCACAGCATTTACACTGAGACGTCGAGCTCTCAGTAGCTTTCCCCAAACTCTCCTGTTCTCTGTTGCTATGGAGCAATCATCCTTTCTCCCAGGGTCACACTCAAAAGCATCGATTCCGGAGGCTTTTGGCTGAGCGTCAAAGCCGCTTGTTGGAGCAGTGCGCAAATATCCTTGTGGAAGGCCTGTAAAGATTCCTGCTTCTCTAGTGTCACTGGCGGAGAATCTTGTGCTGGACGTCTGGACAAGGTGGTGGCGGGGTGGAGTGTGTGGTGGCGGAAGCGATGCTGGACTAGGTGGTGGCGGAGCTGGAGTGTATGGTGGTGGCGGAGTTGGCGGTGATGGGGATTTCTCTCCACCATTTGCCCTCGTGTAAGTTCTCGCTCTTTCCTCTTTGCTGAATTTTCATGAATCCATTGTTGTGATTTTTGTGGTTCTTCCAGCTCACAAGAATTTGTCATCTGATCAAACTCTCATGCTGGATTTGGTGCTGTGGACTGTCGATGATCCGCCACCAGTGCATCTCTTCGTCACCTCCAAGGACAGTGATCTCTCTAGTGCGTTGCACTCGCTGCGGATGAAGAACTACAACGTTCTTCTGGCATGCAACTCTCGTGTGGCCTTTGCCACAGCTTCGGCAGTATGGCAGTGGGGTAAGCTCGCTAGAGCAGAAGGCCTGGTAGCACAGACAATCGTGAGCAGCATCCATCGCTCACCCGGGAGTTTTTATAAATTCGTCACTGCCACCATCTTCTCCTCCACTATCATTTACGCTGCCAACGCTACTTTTACCTTTGTCTGCCTCGTTCCACAAGCGAGGCTTGCTCCACGAGGTGGACACGCTCATCAAAGCCATGAAAGCAGCGGAGATTGTTGTAGGATTCCTGGCCTACATGTTTGGTGAGTATGGTGTAAACTGTGACTTCTGGTTTAAATCTTCGGACCTTTGCTTTGTCTAACATCATAGGTAATAATCATCACTGCAAATGAAAGTCCAGTCTTATGGCAATAGATGGCAGCTCTGGAGCACACAGGATTCCACTGGAGATATGGCATCTTTGATAAACCCTAAACCCTCGCAAGATAGGAAGCTTTTAAGCGCTGGGATATCGCATTTGGACGAGGAGATTCACAATGTAGACGTTGTTCGTAACATGTTCCTTCAAAAGTGTGGATCTTGCAAGCATTGCTTAGATCTTTGGTGTTGCCACACCACAGGATTCCAAGGCATGGCAAATGCAGGAGCTCTAGTGATGCACGCTGCATATTTGACTCCATTCGTGCCCCAGACTCCTTTTCATGGAAAATCCTGCTCCAAGATTACATTCATAATCATCAGCTTTGCACGCTTTTTATTCCGTGCCCGGGAAGAATGTAGTGACATGGAATGTTGGCAAATTACGTCGCAAGGCTTGTTTTTGATCGAATTCTAGTGTGGAACGTAGTTTGCATGAGCTACCTTGTATGCTATTGTCACTGGATTCACAATCTCTTTGATTCAATGCCTCAAAGAAACCTTGTCTCGTGGACAGTTTTCTTAGCATGGAATGTTATGATCACTACATATGCCAAAAGAGAAGCAAAGTGCTTGTTTGACACCGTAGAAGTTCTAAAGGAATTACATTATCAGAGTGTATGGGCAAAATGGACACTTGGACGAGCGCTTGGGCGTTGTTTAGACTGTTTACAGCCAAACATCGTGACCAGGAACGTTCTTATCGTGTCATTTACCCAGAATCTACATGGTGATCTGTCCATTCAGCTTTTTAAAGTCTTGAATCTGGAAGGATTCAAGAGTTTCATGGGCCTTTCGATCGTTTGCTGCCACCTTGTGCTGGTAATCCCTACTAGAGACACACTAGCTCCAATGGTTTCTGACTACAATCTAAGTCCCAAGTGAGATCACTATTGCTGCTTGATCAGTGTTCTTGCGGGCTCTTGGATGATGCTGAGGAGATCATAAATATAATGCTATTAATTCCAGATGTTTCCAATTGGGGATGTTCGTGATTTCCTGTAAGATCCACTCTGTATAAGTTGAAAGGAGTGTTGGTGCTGCTTGCAATGCCATTGTGATTGATCCTAAGCACAAATATTATTCCGTTTTTTTTAATTTTCTTATAATGAAGCATGGGAGATTCCAAAGTTCATCTAAGTCTTCTCACCCTAAGGAAAATCTGGAAAGTTTTCTAAAGGCACAAACTTTTTCTGCAGCCAAACTAATATCTCTTGGAGTGTTAGAAGACCAACATAAGTTATTCATATCTTTGAATTTATTTTTACTCACCTCATATATACCATGTGAAGATTGAAATCTGTGCCACCAACCTTGATTCATTGCATTTAAAAGTAACAATGTGATTTTTAAAGTCAATAATTACCACATGCTTATCATCCCTAAGAAATATAGTCTCAGAAGAGCTTTTCATATAACACTGAATTTTCTCCTCTCTAGAAACTTTCCAAATTTATAAGATAAATCTTCAATTCCATATCCTTCTTTCAATTGATCATTTGCACATGGTCTTATTAAAAAATACATGTAACTGTGAACTATAGGGAGCTTAAGTTTTTTTACCAGATCAAGTGATATGCTTGATATTTGACAACCATTTTCTATTTCAATCATAATTTTGTAGTCATTAATTCTCCCAGGGTAACATACATCATGAAGGGTTTTACAGTTTACCCACTCCAACCTTCTTGACTGAGATAAGTTAATATCATTGGTGAGACATTATCCATCATTATATAAATCCTTGGATATCCATCACAATGACTTTAAAATGTTATATTTATATTATGTTTTTTGTTTAGATTTAGAGTTGCATGTTAGTGTTTAAGTGTAACACATGTCTCTAGAGCATACACAATTCTAATTTTAGTAACTGGTGAGGTTCCGAGTCCAAATGAGTGGAGATTTAGTGGGTTTTTGAGTACTTGAATTATTATAATTCACCTTCTCTAGAATTAAATCATGCTAGTGATCTTAATAATGAACCATCTAGCAAGAAGCTGACATTATATGATATGATATATTGCCCACTAAACAGCTGTGGAGAAACCAAAAAACATACAAAACATATCCTAGTATCAACTTACTATGAAGTGAAGTGATTTGTGATTTTCAATTCAAAGAAGTGCATTATGATTGCAAATATGAGTGATAAAGATGCTCAAAGTTATTTCCTAAAAGGTTTAAATTCACTTTCTCATGATAAACCCTATCATTCAAACTAGGTTACTATTACCCTCAGTTTCCATCACTTGGACCAAAAAAGTCTAACATCCCTTCTTAGCTGCTTTTTGAGTGGCTTTTGCAATCATGAACTTAGCATCTTAATCATTTAATAGAGTTATTAATATAGAATCAAGATATATTTCCAAAGGATTTACTACTAATACTACCTCCTAGCCGTGAGGTTGATTATCGAATTGAGATTGTTCCAAGTTTTAAACCACCTAGAAAAGCTTTATATTACTGAACATCAAGCAAGTGGCTAAACTCAAAAAGTAACTTACAAAGCTTATTGATAAAGGTCATATTCGACCAAGCAAGTCACCTTATGGAGCGCTGATCCTTTTTGTTATGAAAAAGGATAAAACCATAAGGATGTGTATTAATTATTGGGCTCTCAACAAGATTATGGTTAGAAATAGTTATCCTTTGCCTCACATTGATGACTTGTTTAAGCAATTCTTAAACTCTAAGTATTTTACACGACTTGAGTTTTAGTCTAAGTATTATCAAATATGGGTTGTAGATCAAGATATGGAGAAGATAACCTTTAAGATTCTGTACGGATTTTATAAGTTCCTTGTCATGCTATTTGGGTTATGTAACGCTTCAACCACATTCAATATAATGATGGATAGAATATTTAGAGATTATTTTGGACACATTTGTTGTTTTATATATCGATGATATTCTAGTCTTTAGTGAAATGTTAGAGGATCATTTGAAATACTTGGAGCTGGTGTTTCAGAAGTTGCATGAACACAAACTATATGCTAAGGAAAGTAAAATCATGTTTGGACAATTGTAAATGAACTTTCTTGGGCATATGTTGGTGGTGGTGTAATTAAGCTACTTTGCTACATAGCCAAAGCTTATGCCAAAGTAGACTCTTTGGAAAGAAAAGCTCACTAGATTTGATATTGGAATCATCTATAAACCTGGTAAAGACAATATTGTTTCGAATGTATTGAGTTATTAGGCTTAGTTCCAGACAATGTCGGCAATCAGTTTAGACTAGTTGGAGAATGTTCAGGCTTCATATAAAAGTGATCCATTGGCAAAAACAATCTTGCACCGTGCAGAGTTGTCAAAACAAAACCCTAATAGTGAAGCAACAAAGTTGCTAGTTGTGCCAATGTAAAGCTTCACTTCTCAATTCATGATGGGCTTATTTTTTATAAGTAAGAAAGATTATATCTTCTCTCCAAAAATTTGTAACAATTGTTTCTATAGGAACATCATGATATTTTGGTAGTGGGACATAGTGGTAAATGAAAGACTTTTGCTTCATTGAAAAAGGGATTTTTCTAGTCTAGTATGGAAAGTGATATAGCAAATTATGTCCATTCTTACCCTATATGTTAACAATGTAAGCAAAGAACTGAGAAGCAGACTAAGAAGTTGTAGTGCATTCCAACACTGGCATGGCTATTTCAAAGTGTGACACTTGACTTTGTTACTTGCTTACTGAAGTTTAAGGGTTATGATACTTTGATGGTAATTGTGAATTGGTTGTTGAAAATTGCACATTTTATTCCAACTGTGAAAACAATGAATGCTAAGCAAGCAATAGAGCTCTTTTTCCATGAAGTAGTATAGATTTGTAGTCTTCCCAAAGAGATGATCTCAAATAAAGATTTGAGATTTATGGGGAAGTTTTAGGGCACATTATTCTAGTTATTCAGTACTAAGTTGAAGTTTAGTACAACTTATCATCCTCAAACCGATGGGTAGAGAGAACGTGTGAATGCTCAAATTGAGGATTATCAGCAGTACTATGTTGTAATGGACTAATGCGACTGGGTTGAGCATTTGGACACAACAGAAATTTGTTATAACAACATATTTCACAATGCTATTAGTTGTTCTTTATGGGAGATGCTGCAAGGGAATGTTCATAGGGTTCCTTAATAGATTTTAATACCAAAACCAATGTTTGAAGTGTTGGTCTCGGCTGTTGAGACTTGTGTGAAGCAACTATGCCATAGTTGGTCTAGAGCTACTGAGGCAATGGGCAAAGCTTAGGATAAGTATCAACATGGTAAGGATTAGTACCATCACAATGTATCTTATCAAGTGGGAGATTAAGTATAGCTATCTTCCCGAAACTTGAATATTAAGGGATTTTTATCTCAAAAGCTGTTACCAAAATATATTAGACCCTATCAGGTTTTAAAATGAATTGATGATGTATCCTATGGGTTAAATCTTCCATGTCCAATGTTCATAATGTATTTCATGCCAATTTATTGGCTCCATACACTATGGATGTTGCACATCAAGGGGAGATTCATTTGCCACTAGAAGTTCTAAATAGTGAACTTGAATACAAAATTGAAAGCATCTTATCATGTTATCAGAAATGTGGTGGTTATACCAAATACTTAGTTAAGTGGCATTGTTATCCAACTTGTGAATTAACTTGGGAGCCTCTTAGTAATCTTACACGTGCATGTGAGCTTGTCACAGAGTATGAGACTTGTAATAAAAAGTAGCTTTTGTAAATCTTTATAATAAATCTTGCAATCAATAAAGTAATATATTTGAATTAAACATTTCTTTTGTTCATTATTTTTTGGGCAGGCTAATTTCAGCACTTCGGTGCATGGGTACAATCCATAACCATAGGGATAATTATTATAGACTAATCACAAGTCTTTACCTCTCTCTCGTTGACTCATTTTTTGAAAAGGGACATGGTCATGTAAACAACTTCATCTACCAATTTATAATAGTTGTCTAAATTTTCCCAACATGATTGATTTTTTGTTTAGGGGAGTTGAGCCTTTGGCTCTCTCATTATGTCATTGTGGGTAGCAATATATCATTCCTTTGTAAGTCGAGTGATACTCGAAGTAGCAAGGGTGGCTAACTTTATTAGTCATTTCCTTGTTGGTGATGGCCAAAGGGTATTTAAGTCTTAACAACTTTGGATGTCAAGGAAAGTGTAAACGACTAAATTTTCCATTCTACTTTAGTCACTTAACCACACCTCCGACCACTTGGAGGAGTCTCATTCACAACCTCCATAAGTCCAATTCAGGACTTGGGACTTGCTAGCCCTGAGAATGGCATCCATGCCACTCAACATTTGCACTTGGTCCAAGTGCTCCACGTGTCCGATCCCATGACTGACACTCAAAGGTACCACCGACATGGCAGCTTGTTACGCTAAGGCCATGCCCAATCCCTTTTGCCACACTGGTAGTCTAATACCACTTGCATCCCAGTCTTGGCTCTCCAAGACTAGGCAACCCATCCGTGAGTGGTCATCTCAGATCCACTCCTTAGCATCCTTAGGATGCCCACCGACAAGGGGAATAGCCTTCCCCAATATCCCTCTGTCAGTCTCCACTAAGTCCCTTTTTGCCCTTGGCCATGTTTGCCAACACCGCCACTGGATTGAGGCCCACAGGCCCGACCACTAAGTCCCACGGTCCTCTGGGACTTCCTCACCACACGACTGTGTCCTTGGTCACTACCCCAGAGGACTGCTCCTCTTCCTTTCCACAGTCTGGGCCTTTGGGACAACATTTCGGAACACCGTGGCCTTACGCAAGCCACCTGGGTACTCTCCCCGCCTTCCGCCCTTGGGTGCTCTAGCCATGGGCTTAGAGCGAGGTTCTGTTGAGCCACGCCTGGTATCCAAGTAGGTAGTGCCACCCACACTTGGATTGGGAGCATCGGCCAGTCGATCTCTCGGGGGAACTAGAGCCGGCTCTTGAATACTTCACCAAGCTACCCCGCTTGTCGGTCCGTGTTCACTCTAGTCTTGGACTTCCCAATGGTCAGCTCATCACCCAACACTGGGTCTGGCCAAACTGGGCCAAACTGGCCTTTCCTGGCCAAACTGGCTCCACTGGGCTCCAACCCCCACACTCTTCCTACTATACTTTTGGAACCCCCCGCAGCCCCCCCCCCCCCCCCCCCCTGGGGGACGATTGCTTTGGGCTTTCACCCAACTGCCTGTATTAGTATTCGGACTCGGACTCGAACTCAGACTCAGACTCGGTCTCGGTCCCGGATTCGGACTCGGACTCGGTCTCGGTCTCGGTTTCGGTCTCGGTCTCCGTCCCGGTCTCGATTCCATCTCGGACTCCATCTCGGGTCCATCTCGGACTCCATCTCGGGTCCATCTCGGACTCCATCTCAGGTCCATCTTGGACTCCATCTCGGGTCCATCTCGGACTCCATCTCGGACTCCATATCGGACTCCACTTCGGGTCCATCTCGGACTCCATATCAGACTCCACTTCGGGTCCATCTCAGACTCCATATCGGACTCCATCTCGGACTCCACTTCGGACTCCATATCGGACTCCATATCGGACTCCATATCCGACTCCACTTCGGGTCCATCTCGGACTCCATCTCGGACTCCACTTCGGACTCCATATCGGACTCCATATCGGACTCCACTTCGGGTCCATCTCGGACTCCATATCGGACTCCATATCGGACTCCATATCCGACTCCACTTCGGGTCCATCTCGGACTCCATTTCGGACTCCACTTCAGACTTCATATCGGACTCCATATCGGACTCCACTTCGGGTCCATCTCGGACTCCACTTCGAGTCCATCTCGGACTCCACTTCGAGTCCATCTCGGACTCCAACTCGGGTCCGCCTCGGACTCCATCTCGGACACTTCCACGTGTCATGTGTTGGTCCTTTTTGGGTCCCTTTTTGGAGCCTTGCTTATTGGTTGCCTCGTGCTTGCTCCTCGAGCACTTTGTTGGGAGTTCCACTCCCGCTCTTGACCTTCCAAGTCAGAGCTTTTAGTCCAAACGTGTTATGCTCATTTGGCTTTTGCTTCGGCCACTACCACGTGGCACCCTTTCCGGCTCCACTTTGAGGCCTAGGGATTTTGTGTCTCACAGAAAGGTAGTTCAATCATTCATTTAAATTGGTGTGTTTCCCATATAGTGTGCTATCTGTTAAATTTCAGAGTTTCTTCCTTAACAGTTTGCTAGACTCAAATATGTATCGATAAGGACGTTGATTTTCCTCAAAGGGGGAAGAGTGTTGCGAATGTAACTTTGGGTATCAAAAGATACTTATTAGCTAGTCTTTATAGATACTCTCTCCTTACTTCCACAACAGTAGAAGATTGGTATTGTTATTTCCCTTTATAATCTCCACCCAAGCTAGTTGAAAAATTGGTCATCATGTATGCACTTGACCAAATGAACATAAAGATAGAATTTCTAAATGCTATTAGTCAAACATATTTAACTTGGTTAGAGAAACTCACAAACTATGATCTTGCATTTACTAGTGTTGAAAACCCCCATGATATTGAGTTTAGTTCCTTAATATCATTACTTGATAGTTTACCTTGTTCGCTAGACACCCTCGTTATCATGCTTTATGTGTTAGTTCCATTTTAGTACTATATGCTATTCATAGTAAGTATCTAAATCCACTCAAGAAGTATATCTATGGAATATAAAAAGTACTATAGTATTGTTCATGCATTTTGATTCATGATCTAGTGCCATTTCATATTTAGTAAGTTTCACACACAACTCTTAGTACTAAGGGTGAAAGCATAAAGTGTGTGTTCCTCAAGTAGGGGGGGGCGGGGGGGATGGGGGTTCCAACTGTATAGTAGAGATAATGGTTGAAATGCATGGTTAACCACCTGAGGCATTAGTTTGGTTTCTATTAGACTGTGTTACTTCTTGTTCTATGTCCAACTTAGATTTAAGCCTGTAGCATACATGAATTTGGAGTTGAACTCCAAGCCTATTGCACTACAAAACGAGGGTCTAATACAATCCCACGAGCACCAATACCCCATATCTAGCACTTACATGCAAAATGGTGTTAAAAGGTGTCTGATACAATTTTGGTATACTAGTGGTACCCTACCCACTAGAGCAGTATGGAGTTTAGATTTAAACTCAAATTAAATGCAGAACAAGGAGTGACAACCCAACAGAAGCTAAACTAATATCTCAGATGGTCGGATATACATTTAAATCACTATCCC
>NW_003314400.1:75119-78707 GCF_000143415.4 Selaginella moellendorffii | reverse complement strand
TGCGGCTCATTGGTCCTCGCCCTTCCTAGGGGCTTGGGCCTTCCTTCGGGATGGAAGTGGGGGGGTAGAGGTACCCATACCGGGCCGCTAGGCCACGGTGTTTCGCCCCGGCGTCCCGAAGCAAGTGTTGCACTCAAGACTTGGGATTTAGAGGGTCCCATGATCAAGTCTTGTGGTACCAAAGGATGTTAGGAACTTGGAAGCTTGGTGTGCTTGGCTGCTTGTGCTTGCGGGGAGTGTAGCCGAACCTTAAGTCCAGTCTAACCCGGGGAGGGGGATTGGGAGTGATTTGGGAATCCGTGGATGGATGGCTAACACTCCGTTGCTCGTGCAGTGAGTAAGAAACCAAGTAGGAGCTGGTACCATATGCGAGAACCTTGGCAAGGGAACTTAGCTAAAGCCAAGGCAGTGTTGGACGGATAGACGAGGTAAGCTGGCAAATTGGAAAGGAAAAATTTGTGGCTTACATACCGCTCTTTCTCATGCCAACCATCTGTTAGCACTGCACCATAGAGGTCACACACAACTTTGTGTCAAAGTTGTTTTCTTTTTGGGAACACCTTTCCCACGACTTTAGCATGGCACATTTTGCCATCGATGAGATACCCTCTGTTCTCATCCTTGGATCCTATGATCCCCCCCCATCCTTCGTGGGGTACAACACACCTCAGTCTATCCATCAATCCTTGTAGGACCATCCCTTGACTCTACTTGAGTCATCTAGCAGTTTTGGACTTGGTTAATCCACAGACCAGTAAGGTCCTACTTGTGAGGCACTAGCTCACTGGAATACACTGCTTGCATTCCTGTCCTACTCAAAAGGACTATTTTCACAAGTGTTACTCTGACACTTGATTTTGTTCTCTGGGGGCAACCTCTGCCCCTTATGACTACTTGTCCATGTAATGAGAATACCAACTCATCTTTAAGTACACCCCCCAACTCCTTGGGTTGTTCCAGCATTTATTAAAGGTAGCCTCGGCTACCATTTCAAGGACTTGAGTCCTCTTCTGTATTTGACCTCCCACGGTTATTACCTCTGGTCTCACATTCATGAGCACCAACCTCAACTATATGAGGATAATCTTGTGACTCCTTTATTGTTTTGGAGTCTACATCTTTCCCGTGATCCCAACTATAGTTGTTTATCACAATTATGTTAGCCCGTTTGCTGCGTCAAACGCTCATCTGGATCACATCCTCAGCTCTCTGAGGAAACCCTTATACTGTTCCCAAGATCCCAAAGTCGTTCCATTATTGGCCCTTTTCTATCCACCACCTCACCTACAAGTTCACACATGAATTGTAGTGGAGAGCCATGTCTTCCCGACCTGCTACTCCTCAAGGATAGGCCCACTCCTAGGACCTTCCAATGCCAACACCAGCGGTGATATACTTCAGCACGAATAAAAGTCGAACTAAGGAATAGCTTCGATACCAAGTTGTAAACGACTAAATTTTCCATTCTACTTTAGTCACTTAACCACACCTCTGACCACTTGGAGGAGTCTCATTCACAACCTCCATAAGTCCAATTCAGGACTTGGGACTTGCTAGCCCCGAGAATGGCATCCATGCCACTCAACATTTGCACTTGGTCCAAGTGCTCCACGTGTCCGATCCCATGACTGACACTCAAAGGTACCACCGACATAGCAGCTTGTTATGCTAAGGCCATGCCCAATCCCCTTTGCCACACTGGTAGTCCAATACCACTTGCATCCCAGTCTTGGCTCTCCAAGACTAGGCAACCCATCCGTGAGTGGTCATCTCAGATCCACTCCTTAGCATCCTTAGGATGCCCACCGACAAGGGGAATAGCCTTCCCCAATATCCCTCTGTCAGTCTCCACTAAGTCCCTTTTTGCCCTTGGCCGTGTTTGCCAACACCGCCACTGGATTGAGGCCCACAGGCCCGACCACTAAGTCCCACGGTCCTCTGGGACTTCCTCACCACACGACTGTGTCCTTGGTCACTGCCCCAGAGGACTGCTCCTCTTCCTTTCCACAGTCTGGGCCTTTGGGACAACATTTCGGAACACTGTGGCCTTACGCGAGCCACCTGGGTACTCTCCCCGCCTTCCGCCCTTGGGTGCTCTAGCCATGGGCTTAGAACGAGGTTCCGTTGAGCCACGCCTGGTATCCAAGTAGGTAGTGCCACCCACACTTGGATTGGGAGCATCGGCCAGTCGATCTCCCGGGGGAACTAGAGCCAGCTCTTGAACACTTCACCAAGCTACCCCGCTTGTCGGTCCGTGTTCACTCTAGTCTTGGACTTCCCAGTGGTCAGCTCATCACCCAACACTGGGTCTGGCCAAACTGGGCCAAACTGGCCTTTCCTGGCTAAACTGGCTCCACTGGGCTCCAACCCCCACACTCTTCCTACTATACTTTTGGAACCCCCTGCAGCCCCCCCCCCCCCCCCCCCCTCCCCTGGGGGACGATCACTTTGGGCTTTCACCCAACTGCCTGTATTAGTATTCGGACTCGGACTCGAACTCGAACTCGGACTCGGACTCGGTCTCGGTCTCGGTCCCGGTCTTGATTCCATCTCGGACTCCATCTCGGGTCCATCTCGGACTCCATCTCGGGTCCATCTCGGACTCCATCTCGGGTCCATCTCGGACTCCATCTCGGGTCCATCTCGGACTCCATCTCAGGTCCATCTTGGACTCCATCTCGGGTCCATCTCGGACTCCATCTCGGACTCCATATCGGACTCCACTTCGGGTCCATCTCGGACTCCATCTCGGACTTCATATCGGACTCCACTTCGGGTCCATCTCGGACTCCATATCGGACTCCATCTCGGACTCCACTTTGGACTCCATATCGGACTCCATATCGGACTCCACTTCGGGTCCATATCGGACTCCATATCGGACTCCATCTCGGACTCCATTTCAGACTCCATATCGGACTCCATATCGGACTCCACTTCGGGTCCATCTCGGACTCCAACTCGGGTCCGCCTCGGACTCCATCTCGGACACTTCCACGTGTCATGTGTTGGTCCTTTTTGGGTCCCTTTTTGGAGCCTTGCTTATTGGTTGCCTCGTGCTTGCTCCTCGAGCACTTTGTTGGGAGTTCCACTCCCGCTCTTGACCTTCCAAGTCAGAGCTTTTAGTCCAAACGTGTTATGCTCATTTGGCTTTTGCTTCGGCCACTACCACGTGGCACCCTTTCCGGCTCCACTTTGGGGCCTAGGGATTTTGTGTCTCACAGAAAGGTAGTTCAATCATTCATTTAAATTGGTGTGTTTCCCATATAGTGTGCTATCTGTTAAATTTCAGAGTTTCTTCCTTAACAGTTTGCTAGACTCAAATATGTATCGATAAGGACGTTGATTTTCCTCAAAGGGGGAAGAGTGTTGCGAATGTAACTTTGGGTATCAAAAGATACTTATTAGCTAGTCTTTATAGATACTCTCTCCTTACTTCCACAACAGTAGAAGATTGGTATTGTTATTTCCCTTTATAATCTCCACCCAAGCTAGTTGAAAAATTGGTCATCATGTATGCACTTGACCAAATGAACATAAAGATAGAATTTCTAAATGCTATTAGTCAAACATATTTAACTTGGTTAG